>NC_079199.1:15187243-15407243 GCF_029499605.1 Hyla sarda
CCACTAGGTGTCTCCCTACTTGTCCAGAGCACATTTCCCCCCATCTCTTGCACAGACTTCAGACTCCTGCTGTCCTGGCAGAAGTCCAAAATCAGGAAATGCAGTCTGGAGTGTTGAAGGGGGGTGGTGTATGTGCAGCCTGCGCCAATCATAGCTCATCTCACACAGAACTGCTCTGGGCTGTGTGTAGCAGAATGAGGGAGGAAGTTCTCCCCTGTATGGCTTCAGATGATGTCACGCCTACTGGGGAACGCCCCTTCCCAGTCTGTGAATCTGACTGAGCAGAAAATACAGAGCAGTATCAAGGTAGAAAACTAGAAAATAATAAAAATAAAGACGGGGTGGTTTGTCATGATGGGGGGGGGGGGGGGGATTGAACTGGGTGGATTATAAAATTTAAAGGGGTTATCCAGGAAAAAACTTTTTTTTTTTCATATATATTAACTGGCTCCTGAAACTTAAACAGATTTGTAAATTACTTCTCTTAAAAAATCTTAATCCTTTCAGTACTTATGAGCTGCTGAAGTTGAGTTGTTCTTTTCTGTCTAAGTGCTCTCTGATGACACCTGTCTCGGGAACTGTCCAGGGTAGAAGCAAATCCCCATAGCAAACCTCTTCTACTCTGTACAATTCCCGAGACAGACAGAGGTGTCAGCAGAGAGCACTGTTGCCAGACAGAAAAGAACAACTCAACTTCAGCAGCTGATAATTATTGGAAGGATTAATATTTCTTAATAGAAGTAATTTACAAATCTGTTTAACTTTCTGGAGTCGGTTGATATAAAAAAAAAAAAAAAAATACCCCTTTAACAAGATCATGACAGGTACTCCTTTAAGCAAATCTACTTACTATATTCACCTGATCTTACGGATCGACTATTTTAGATTTGTAAAAGTAATCCTACATGCAGTGTGCCCCGAGTGCTCGAAAAGGTTTGGTATGGGACACTAAGGCAGTGTGTGCCTCCAGCTGTTGCAAAACTACAACTCCCTGCATGCCTGGACAGCCGAAGGCATTGTGGAAGTATTAAAGTATTAAATAAAATATATATAATGTTTGTATATAAATTTTTTTATATATATACATTTTTTTTTTTTTTTTTTTTTTTTTTAAAGCAGTCTTTCATACTGTACTCGTAACTGTATTGAAGTCCAACTCTAATAGTATCAATTATAATTTTTTTATTTTTTTGGCAGCCCGGCGGAAAGGACGTACGACGGCAAAGTTCGCGTCACAGTGGAAGTTGTAGGAAAAGGCAAATTCAAAGGGGTCGGCAGGAGTTACAGGATTGCCAAATCGGCGGCTGCTAGACGAGCCCTCAGAAGCCTCAAAGCAAATCAACCTCAGGTCTCCAGCAGCTGAGATCTCGTCACCGGCCGCCGCAGCGAACACCCACTCAGACAACCGATACAGCGTAACCCTATGACCACGAGCGAAACGGCATCCCAGAATGATATCCGCGAGAAGCAACACGCCTTGTGAGACCCCCCTCCCCCACCTAGTCTGGACCTCTCTGCAAGCAACCTGCAGTGCATTGTGGGAAACATTAACAGCGTGCAAACACAATCCGGTCACGTGTCCTGCGGTGTCCTCACGAGCGCTGTAACTACCTGTCTCAACCCGGACTCCATCTCGAATGCTTCTATTTTTGGGGGGATTAGGGGGTCAAGATCAAACTTTGCCCTCTTGAGGGGGGGGGAATCAAGTTTATGCACCTGTGAATGAAATCCGTAGATATATATTCGCATATGTCAGCATTTTCTTCACGTTTCGAGGGCTGTTGTGTTTTTTTTTGTTGTTTTTTTATCATTTTTTTATCTGATGCGATGGGAGCTCCAAGTCTTTCCTCACCGTGTTTCATGCAAGAAAAGCCGTAACCTTATACAATTTACATTGCACTTATAGGGACACCATTATGTGTCAAGGACCGAATGAAAGGATGAGAGTTTCAAACGGAATAAAATATATATATACATTTATCTCCCACAAATTTTCTAACAATAATTCCTCCTGCCTTACAGACACCAGACCTTTTTATTAGGACACGTCTACTAGATTTCAAGATTCGATGCACATGCAGTAAGAATTTCGGAGAATTTATTTTTCTTCTTCCCTGATAAGTTAAGGCGGCCGAGGGAAATTTGTATTGCAACAAAAAAAAAATTTTTTATTTTTTATTTTTTTTTATTTTTTTTCTCCTTGGATGAACTTTCCCGACCTCTAACATCTTCAGACCGATGCTGCGTACACAGAGACGTGTTGGGTGTTGTGGCGTCACAATGTCATTTTTTATTTTATTTTTTATTTTCCTTTCTTTTTCTTTTTTCATTTTTAAATCACCATATCTGAAAACTTCACGGACAGACCTCCTTTACCGCCTCTATTTGCGTTGCATTTGCCGCCACCCATAAAATTTGCCACCAAAATTTTCTATGCTTTTACCGAAAAAATGGAGATAAATTCTGCCCTGAATGAGACTGCTGTGACCCCTCTTTTCTGTGATCGAATCAAAAAAAAAAATTTTTTCTTGGGGGCGGGGGATAGGGTGGGGGTTGTAGTTTGTCTGATGTTCTGTGTATTTTATTTTTTTCCCTCTCTTGGGTTAGGGGTGTTGCCTAAATGTTCTAGTCTTCACTTGAATTACCTCATTTATCCTTTTTATTTTTTATTTTTTTCCCTGCATGCTTTCTCATTTTCGTCTCGGTGCTATGTTTATGTATTAAGCTTGAAATGCGTATATTTTTTATTTGCACTGTAACTATATTACCTCTTTAATTTACGTGTTTCTTTAAAAGGAAAAAAAAAAAATGATTATAATTGTGGGGCGCTTCCCGCCGCGGTCGGATCATTTGAGGTGTGCTGCAATTGTTTCCTACTGATGCTTGAAGCCTCGAAACAATTCAAGGCTTTTGCGTAGATTGGGGGGGGGGGGGGGGGGGAGGGGGGTTGAGAACAGGGACGCATTCGCTGCCCTTCAGTTTTCAACATAGGATTTAAAGGAAAAAAAAATAGGTAAAATGTATTTTTTGCTTATTATTAAAGGAGCACTCCGCCCCTAGACATCTTATCCCCCTATCCAAGGATCTCTGTGCAGCACCTGGCGTTCATTTCGAACACTGGATGCGGGCGGCGGGGCGGGGGGGGGGGGGTCAAGCAGTCACGGCCATGCCCCTCGTGCCGCTATGCCCCCTCAATGCAAGTCTATGGGAGACTCCCATAGACTTGCATTGAGGGGGCGTGGCCATGACGGCACGAGGGGCGTGGCCATGACGGCACGACCTCCCGCTGCGAGCATGCAGAACAAAAT
The DNA here is from genome assembly GCF_029499605.1 of Hyla sarda. Taxonomy (NCBI): domain Eukaryota; kingdom Metazoa; phylum Chordata; class Amphibia; order Anura; family Hylidae; genus Hyla; species Hyla sarda. Next base: position 15,190,552 of record NC_079199.1, read on the forward strand.
GTTCTGAACGCTGGGGCAGCAGAGTACCCCATTAAAGGGGTTGTCCATGCATATGCTGAGCAAATGGGTAGTTAAAAAGCAAAACCGCACTCTTCCTCGTTCCCGCACCCCGCTGTGTGGCGCTTCCAGGATGTGAGGTCACAGACCGCTCCAGCAGCCGCAGCGGTGTCCTGCCTCAGCCATTGATGGAGAGGGGGCTATGAATGTACCACCCCCTCAACCCAGAAGCATCGCACAGCAGGGACCGGAGCTCCGCAGTACTGGGAGCAAGGAAAGTAAGTGTGTGTTTTTAGGTTTTTATTTCTCTCTTTCTGAGGCCTTGTTCACATGGCTGAATTTCCCAGCGGGGTCCACCGGGATAATTCCGTTGCAGCAGAGTCCCATTGTTTTCAGTTGGATTCTGCTGCACTGTGCACGCAGAGGATTTTCAGCTGCAGATGTCAATCCTTTTGGCAGAATCCTCTCGGAAATGCATTGTCGTCTATTAAGAAGGCGTAACCTACCCTAATACTCCCCCCTTCCTTAGCACATGCATCAAGAACATGCAGCCTGGACAACCCCTTTAAGCATTCATTATGTGTTGCCACTTTCTCCAAAGATATCTTAAATCTTAGATTACCGCATTGCTTCCCAACCAGGGTGCCTCCAGCTGTTGCAAAACTACAGCTCCCAGCATGCCTGGACAGCCAACGGCTGTCCAGGCATGCTGGGAGTTGTAGTTTTTCAACAGCTGGAGGCACCCTGGTTGGGAAGCACAGGATCCCCACCTTCTCTGCTTATTTCCCTCCATGTCCCTCTCCTGTCATCCCAAAATTACTGTTCGTTACTATTTTTATTTTTTTATTTTTTTTTGCGAAACCCTTAAATTGGATTTAACTATAATTTGTGTAATTCCACCTTTCCATGAGGGACGAACATATTCAGATATAATCTGTAATCGTAGTTTACCATGTAAAACCAATTAAAAAAAAAACTTTTTTTGTTTTAGTTTTTGCTGAGATTCCCTTTTTAATTCCTTCTTTTTTTTTCTGCCCGGAGTGTTCCTTGCCACAAGGAGCCATAAAGAATTGGCCACAGTTTGACAAATAATTCCCACTGCCTATGGTTTTATTTAGTTAAAGGGGTATTCCAGGCAAAAACTTTTTTTTTTTTATATATCAACTGGGTCCGGAAAGTTAAACAGATTTGTAAATTTCTTCTATTAAAAAATCTTAATCCTTCCAATAGTTATTAGCTTCTGAAGTTGAGTTGCTTTTTTCTGTCTAACTGCTCTCTGATGACTCACGTCCCGGGAGCTGTGCAGTTCCTATGGGGATATTCTCCCATCATGCACAGCTCCTGGAACGTGACATCATCATTGAGGAGTTAGACAGAAAACTTCAGAAGCTAATAACTATTGGAAGGATTAAGATTTTTTAATAGAAGTAATTTACAAATCAGTTTAACTTTCCGGAGCCAGTTGATATATAAAAAAAAGTTTTGACCTGGAATCCCCCTTTAATTTAAAAACTATCATTTCTTTTTGTTTTGTTTTCAGATTTCATTCAAACCAAAATACATTATTTCTTCATTTTATTTATTTATATATATATATATATATATATATATATATATATATATATATATATATACATTTTTTATTTTTTTTCCCCCCTTGATTATTTCCTTTTATTATTATTTTCCTTTATTATCCGAAGTGCCAAAATTAGAGATTAAAAATCAAATTTTTTTCCCCATGACATACTTCACTACAATGTACAATAAATTTATTGGGGATGACTTTTTTCCGATCAGTTATGTCATAATATCCCTATTATGATGTTTGTATATTTTCACCAGTTTTCCCCTCTGCAGTCGTCGCGTTTACTATTTGTCTCTGAGCTAGTGGTTGTACACAAGTAGCTGCTTTGATGTCTCCCATACGCTTCACCCGCATAGATGGGGGGTTCCTCCTCCCCTATATCTCTATAGTACATCCTCAGAGGCAGCAGCATGTAGAACATTTAAGAGTAGTAATGAGCAGTGTAAATTTAGGAATCCAGCGCTGCAGGAAAATAGAACTAGCAGTTTCTGTGGCTTATCCACGACATCCTCCTCTCCATAGACTTCTGTGGGCAGTTGAAACCCAAGCTGATCGGCCTCAAGAAAATTTTTAACCATTTGCTAAGAGTGAATAATGAAATTAGGAGGTGGAGCGGGAAAGACACAAGATTCAATTAATAAATTAATAGTACATGTGACGATGACAAACTTTGTAATATTTATTGAAAGTTAAATCAGATAAAATGTTTAGTTTTTTTATTTTCTTTTTAGAACCCTTAGGCTATGTTCACACTGAGTAAATCAAGAGTAATCCACACCGAAAAATTTACGGCCGGAAAAAAGAATTTTATTTGTGCGTGAAATTTGCGCGGAATTGCGCGCGGAAATGGGGGAGAAAGAAGTGAAGGGTTTTTCAGCCATTTCCGCGCAAAAACGATGTCGGGCGGAATTTTTTTTTACCATTGACATCTATTGATTTCTGCTCGCGGATTCTGCTTGAAGAATGAACATGCTCATTCTTCAAGCGGAATGGAATTCCGTGAGCAGAATTTCCGCAGTGTGAACAGGACAGCGGAAAAAACATTAAAGTCAATGTGCAGAGGAGATGTGCATTCATTTGGAGCGGAGAATTCAAGAGGAATTACTCCTTGTGAACGCACCCTTAAGAGTTAACTTTTTATTTTGAGTCTATGAAGTGACGGCCATTTAGAAAAATTATTAGAAACTCAGAAATCGTATACATTTTTTGTTTTTCATTCTCTGTCAAATTCGGATGTGTCAAGAAGCCTGTCATGTGACGTTCATAATCCTTTTGTTTAATATATATATATATATAATATAATAATATGGGATGAGTATTTAACTCAGGGCGAGTTCACCACTCCTGGTGTGACGGAGCTTTCAAGGGCCACTAAGCACTCCGCAGGCATTCTGGGTAGGGGAATATGCAAATCAGCTCATTACATCACCTTCTCAGGCGATGTTCCCTGGTATCAGCTTAGCTCCAGTTACGGAATATAAAAAGCTGATCGGGATTAATGCCAAACCAGAGTTCTGGTTTGGCATCAATCCCGATTAGCTTTTTATATTCCGTAACTGGAGCTAAGCTGATACCAGGGAACATCGCCTGAAAAGGTGATGTAATGAGCTGATTTGCATATTCCTATATATATATATATATATATATATATATATATATATATATATATATATATATATATATATATATATATACATATATATAATATATTATATATATATATATATATAATGTGTGTTTTTTTTTTTTTTCTTTCTTTTCTGTCAGCACAAACTTAATTGTGACCTTTTGCGCCCTCCCGTTTACACAGCGCATAGAAATGAAAGTTACGGAGTTTTTAGGGAGGACTGGATGGGAAATTCAAATATGTGTGAACTGAGTAGAAAAAAAATTTGAATAAATCGAAGCGTTTAATTTCGCCCTTCAGTGATGACCTGACCCAACAGCATTCTGGAGATGTTATTTGGTAAACTGTATTTTTTTTTTTTTTTTTTGACCATCCTAGTTTTACAATACTGTATTTTGACTAGACCTAACTATGCTGCATATATATGTGTGTGTTTAAAGCTTAATTATTTTTTTTTTATACCTTTTTTATTTTGTTTTGTTTTTTGTTTTTATGTAGCACAAATAAGCCTTGCACTTGGTACCGTGCTTTACCTCATTTCAGAATGACTATATGCTTAACAGGGAGGGGGAAGAATGCGGTTCAGATTTCGCTGTCCTTTTGATCAGCAAATAGGATCATTTTGATGCCTGCATCACGTCATGCTCTTGCGCAGCAAACAATCGTCTATAGAACGTCACGTTGGGTGGTTTATTTTCCTGGTTTGTGACGTTTTATTCTGTTGAGTACAAAACATCTGGTTAATGTGTTTTTAAAATTTTCAATGTTGCAGGGAATATTTTTTTTATTTTTTTTGTCCCTTGTTAAAAAAAAAAAAAAAAATCATTAAAATTTGTAACATTCCTATTTTTCCCATTTTTTTTATTTTATTTTATTTTTTTTTTTTTGCTGTGGGTGAAGCCTGGGTTTGACATGAATGAATAAATATATATATATCTATATATATTTTTTTTTATTATTTTTTTTATTATTTTTTTTATTTTATTTTTGTGCGCATTCATCGCCCTGTGGTTAACCCAGTGGCACTTGTCATTTTTTGTAAGTGAATTGCAGCAAAAAAATTAAGAAATTACAGGATATCTTAATTGTCAGTAATATACACATCATATATATATATATATATATATATATATATATATATATATATATATATATAATATATATTATTATGTGTGTGTGTATATATATATATATATATATATATATATATATATATATACACATATACATAAAAAATACTAAACAGGTCCCCCATAGACTCTCTACACCAGTGTCTCCCAACCAGGGTGCCTCCAGCTGTTGCAAAACTACAACTCCCAGCATGCCCGGACAGCCTTTGGCTGTCCGGGCATGCTGGGAGTTGTAGTTTTGCAACAGCTGGAGGCACTCTTGTTGGGAGACACTGCTCTACACTGTGCACCTGCCCTGACATATTATTTTTGCTGGGGTAAATTCTCCAGGAAATGTTTGAGCAAGATAATGAGAATTTGCAGGCAGTCCTATTGTAAATAGCATATTGGGGGGGGTGGGGAGGGGGGGGGGGGATGGGCGGCGATGGGGTGAAAAGAGCGAAATTGTAATCTGGACGTGAAATTGTCAGTGTCACATGCTGCAGCTGTCTCAATGACTTTCATACTGTAATCGTACTGCAGGAATTTGCAGTCTGCACCTTATGGATCACAAATACTTTTAATAGTTTTTGTAATAACTGTAGCTGAATATATCTCCAATAAAGTTATGTTCTGGTTGTTGAAACACTTGTCGGCCTCTTATGTCCCTGATTTAGATAATCAATATACATATTATTTTTTTAATTGGTGTTGCTCGCAAATATTCGCAATGCTAATTTTATACGCGAATATAGAACTATATATTCACAATTACGAATATTCGTTTTTATTTAAAATTTTGTTTATTTTTCACAGTACACATCACAGTGATCATCCCTCTCTGCTTCCAGCTTGTGTGGTGTAAAGAAGGCTCTAATACTACTGTGTGAGACTGGCGTGCGGATTGCCGCATACGCAAATTTCCGCAAATGCAAATTTTTGTATATGCTAATTTTCGTGTATGTAAATTTTCACATGCGAAAATAAAACGCAAATATGCGAATTTAGCGAATATATGACGAATATTCGTCCATATATTTGCAAAATATCGCGAATTCGAATATGGCCTATGCCGCTCAACACTATTTTTAATAGGTCGATATTGATCTATAGCTAGCTTTCGTGTATATGTATATATATGTATATATGTATATATATATATATATATATATATATGTATGTATGTATATGTGTGTGTATATATATATAATTTAATTTATTTTTTTATACGGTGTGTGTATATATATATATATATATATATATATATATATATAAATATTTTAATATATATATAATAATGTGTGTGTGTGTGTGTATATATATATATATATATATATATATATATATATATATATATATATATAAATATATATTAATATATTAAAAAAATATAGATAGATAGAGATATATATATATATAATATATATTATAATATATATTATAATATGGAGGCCATGGAGCGGTCGTAAACAAATATTGAGTTGATTTAGTTTGGTGGGATCTAGTGGTCACCTCAGTCATCTCCGATATTTAAAGTGGTACTCCGGAGGAAAACATTTATTTTTTTAAAATACTGGTGCCAGAAAGTTTAAACAGATTTGTAAATTACTTCTATTAAAAAAAATCTTGATCCTTCCAGTACTTATCGGCTGCTGAATAATACAGTTCATTTCTTTATGAATTTCCTTTCTGCCTGTCCACAGTGCTCTCTGCTGACACCTCTGTCTATGTCAGGAACTGTCCAGAGCAGGAGAAAATCCCCATAGCAAACCTCTACTGCTCTGGACAGTTCCTGACATGGAAAGAGGTGGCAGCAAAGAGCACTGTGGTCAGACAGAAAAGAACTACACAACTTCCTGCATACAGCAGCTGATAAGTACTGGAAGGATTAGGATTTTTTAATAGAAGTAATTTACAATTTTGTTTCACTTTCTGGCACCAGTTGATTTGAAGGAAAAAAAAAAAATTAGTTTTCCACCGGAGTACCCCTTTAAGGACACCTTCAGAGTTCTTGCAATTTTTATGGACTGTCATTTCTCTTGACCTTATTGATTATTGCCGTAAATTGGATAAGAACAGTAGCTGAATAGGGAAAAACCGTCTACGGAGCTACCGTGTGTATTAATGCTACCGCAGCGTAACACAACTGATTGTCCCAAAGACTTTATCAAGGGAAGAAATTCCTGGGAATTGAAAACTGTTCCAGGTAATGACCTTGTATGAAGCGGATGGGGAGAATACGGAGAATGGTTGAAGCTGTCACCAAAGGAAAAGAGGGGCTACCCTTCTAACCGTGCCAATTTTTGTTTCTGCGCTCCCCCCCCCCCCTTTCTTATAGGCACAACTCTTCTTTCATCGACACACCCATATGGGGGCTTGTTTTTTGCAGGATCAATTGTACTTTTGTAATGACTTCCTTCATTTTTCTGTAACTTTTGCTTCTAAATTTAAAAGAAAAAAAATACACAAGGACTCGTTTTTTTTATTTCTTCATGTGCCGTATTTTTTTAGGTACCATTTTGGTATTGATGAGACTTTTGATCGCTCTTTACTCCATATTTTTTGGGATATGATGTCATAAAAAAAAGCTATTCTGGGATTTTTTCATTTATTTATTTTTTGTGCCACTAACCGTACAGGATAATTACCCCCTTCCCGCTGTAGGACGTATGCATACGTCCTAGCCATCTCCGGCACTGACAGTGCAGGAGATTGGCGGCGGTACCCAGAGTCTCGCCGCAGCTGCCGAAGCCGCGAACGCACTGGTCCCGGCAGCATTAAAGGGGTACGTCACACCCGCCCCCTCGACGAAAGTCTATGGGAAGGAGGCGTCGCACCCCCTTCCCATAGACTTTCGTCGGGACGGGCTCGACGTCACGAGGGGCGGCCCTGAACACGGAAGCCCGCACACACATTGTTCGGAACAATAACTTCCGACAGTAAGGTAACTGAGTACCCCTTTAACCCCGTATATGCCATGATCAATCCTGATCACGGCATCTATGGTGTTGACGGCGCCGCCGTAATACGATCGCGGGTCGCCATTGGTTGCTATTGCAGAAGGTCAGATGATGACCTCCCATCTGCTTGCTACGGAAGCTTGTGAGATCCAGCCACAGACTGGATGGCATCGGATGTACTGTGTGCGGCTGATCGGGTCATAGTGTGCTACAAATGTATTGCAGAATAGTATAACCTATAAAAGTATGAAGTGTAAAAAAAAAAAATAAAAAAAAAAATGGCCCTTTCCCAATTAAAGCCCTGTAATATCACCAAAAAAATCATGTACATAATAGGTATTGCCACGTCCGTAATGACGTGTTCTATAAAACTATAATGTAAATTGTCCCACACGGTGAACGCCGTAAAAAAAAAAAGTGCAAAATTCACCAATTTTGGTACAAATAGCAGAATAAAAGAAGATCAAAAGGTAGAACATATCGAAAAATTATATCAATAAAAATAAGCCCTTACTCAATGGCGTCAGACGAAAAATAAAGTTACAGTTGTTGGAAAATGAATGGCAGAAAAAGAATTTTGCTCAGAAAAGGAAAAAGAACATAGAAAGCGATATAAAATGGGTATCGCCATAATGGGACCAACCCACAGAATAAATATAACATCACTTACCGCATAAAATTATTATTTTTTAAATGCCAGAAATGTTCTAGTTTTTTAACAATATTTTGGAGTTTTTCACAACAACTGCTGCGTGTGTTAACAAAAATGCACCACTTATATAAAGTAAAATATGTCACGAAAAAACAATCTCCGAATCGCTCCGCTCAGAAAAAGCGTTCTAAAGTTATTACCATTTAAACATGTCAATTAAAAAAAAAAAAAAAAAAAGAGCCTGGTCATTGAGGTAAAAAATTGGTCCGTCCTTAAGGGGTTAATGTTTTGTATTATAAAAGCTATATTTAAAAGCACGTGATGATACCATATATTTTTATTATTATTATGTTTACATATTGTTTATATGGAAAATAGGGGGGAAAAAAATGTGATTTTTACCTGTCACCAAATAAACTGTTCTAAACTACCTCAGGCTATGTTCCCTAACTACTCCTTACACCCCTCCCACCAGAGATTTAACATTCAGAGCTTTAAAATGCAGTGTATTATACTTTTCTTATTGCTCACATAGTGCAATCTCCCAGCAGAAGAAAGTGGGTGTTTTTTTCCAGCAGGCCTGACAACACTGAAGCCTGCTGGGGATCACTTCTGCCCTCATGGTTGCAGTGCTGTGATGAATAGAAGATCTTAAGGGTACGTTCCCACACGGCGTATTTTGCTGCGTATTTGCTGCGTATTTGGTGCTGCGTATTTTCCTACCCATTGACTTCGACAGAGAAAATAAAATACGCAGCAGCAAATACGCAGCAAATACGCCGTGTGGGAATGTACCCTAAGGGTGCGTTCCCACAGGGCGTATACGCAGCGTATTTGACGCTGCGCAAAATGTATGGCAGCAGCGGGAAATACGCTGTGTATCCCTTGCTCACTATACACACAGGGCTTTCCGGCGGCAGCCCTATGTGTGTAGTGAGTTTTGGAGGCGGGGCCGTGTGCCGGCGTATCTGTGACGCTGCGTATACGCCCTGTGGGAACGCACCCTAAAGGGGTATTCCAGGCAAAAACTTTTTTTTATATATCAACTGGCTCCGGAAAGTTAAACAGATTAGTGCATGATGGGAGAATATCCCCATAGGAGCTGGACAGCTCCCGGGACGTGAGTCATCAGAGAGCAGTTAGACAGAAAACAGCAACTCAACTTCAGAAGCTAATAACTATTGGAAGGATTAAGATTTTTTAATAGAAGTAATTTACAAATCTGTTTAACTTTCCGGAGCCAGTTGATATATAAAAAGTTTTTGCCTGGAATACCCCTTTAAGCTCTGTGCATGTTTCAGTCTGTGTTGCTATTAGTGTGGCTCTCCTTCAGCTTTCAGTCCGTGCAGCTTTCTGTGAGAATCTGTGGAGCTTTCACTTTCTGTGCAGCTGTCAATTACGCTCAGTGCTGAGAAGCACTTCCTGAGTTTGGACTCTAGCCAGGCAGGGAGGAGACCAAACTCACTGTATTAATTGTGGTAGGGAACAGAACAGAGCCACCTAGTGGCTCTTTTTTCTATTACATTTTAAACATATTTATGTTGATAACTTTAAAAGCAAGTGAATGGGAAAGTGTCTGCTAATTACCCAAGGAACACGATATTAAAAATTTTATTTGGCGACAGGTTCTCTTTAAGCACCACCACAATGCAGTTATAGGGCGTCTAATGGTTAAAATGGAAACTCAGAGAGTGGGCTTCTTAGTACTATACAGAAGTATTACAGTGTATATCCACCAAGCAATCACTTTACTAAAAGAATAAAATTTGCTTTAAAAACAAATTTTTTTTGAAAACCTTTTATAAATACACACACACACACACACACACACACACACACACACACACACACACACACACACACACACACTGGTCTCAACATACGATGGTAATCTGTTCCAAACGGACCATCGTTTGTTGAAACCATCGTATGTTGAGGGATCCGTGCAATGTAAAGTATAGGACAGTGGTCTACAACCTGCGGACCTCCAGATGTTGCAAAACTACAACACTTAGCATGCCCGGACAGCCGTTGGAGTTGTAATTTTGCAACAGCTGGAGGCACACTGGTTGGGAAACACTGTTCTAACCAACCAAAGGCTGTCTGGGCATGCTGGGAGTTGTAGTTTAGGAACAGCTGGAGGCACACTGGTTGGGAACACTGTACTAACCAACCAAAGTCTGTCAGGGCATGCTGGGTGTTGTAGTTTTGCAACATCTGGAGGTCTGCAGGTTGTAGACTACTGTTAGAGGAAGTTGTAATCACCTGTCCCCGCCTCTCCGGACCGTCCCCGCTCGTCACCGCTGCCCAGGATGTCGCCTTCCATCGCTGTCACCGCGTCCCTGAGGTGTCCCCGACGCTCCGGCAAGGCCTCTGCTTCCCCGGCATCCTCGCTCTCCGTCGCCGCCATCACGTTGTTACGCACGCCGCTCCTATTGGATGACGGGACGGCGGGCGCAGCGACGTGATGACGACGATGGAGAGCGCCGACGATGCAGGGGATCCCGAAGAGGAGGCGCCGGAGCCCCGAGGACAGGTAAGTGATCGTCAGCGGACCACACGGGGCACTGTAAACGGCTATCCGGTGGCAGCTGAAGCAGTCTGCGCTGCCGGATAGCCGTTTATGCGATGGCCCCGACATACAAAAGCATCGTATGTTGATGCTGCCTCCGAGAGTGATCGTATGTCGGGGCCATCGTAGGTCGGGGGGTCACTGTGTGTATATATATATATATATATATATATATATATATATAATGTTTACCACTAGTCCAAAATTGTTCTTATATCATTGGCGAATATCCCCTTTAACTTTAGTGAGTAGAGATCCGCGCCTGCGTTCTGGTTTCCAGTAAAACAAAAAAAAAAAAAACTATTTTTAAAAATCGCCCGAGACAACGTTCTCTATCTGAATCCTCCGCTTCTGGCTCCGGCTGCACAAAAAAAAATATATATATATAAATTCAGACACACGTAAATGAAGCGGGTTATGAGTTCTGCGCGCCTGTAAATTTCACTACTGCGATATATGGAAAACATGATTGAATGTATATAAAAAAATGTTTATAACTTGACTTACAGCAATCACTTGTTATATTGGAGGGATTCTCTTTCTTTTTTTTTTTTTTTTTTTTTTTGTTACAACATGACAAATTTATCGTTTCCATAGAATCGGTCATTTGAATATTAAAAAAAAAAAAAAATATATGAAAATTGGTTTGTTAACTGCTTTGTTACGGTAACAGCGCCACACACCTGTCCACAGGTTGTTTGTGGTATTGCAGCTCAGTGGAGCGGAGTTTCAATGGGCAGGTGGGACACTATTCCTTTTTAATACATTTTTTTTTTAAATTTGTTTTGAAAATGACTTCAGTAATACCTCGGTATAATTCGCAGATTTAAAGGGGGTACTCAACTGCCCCAGCGTTCCGAACGCTGGCAGCTGGGATTGGGATGTCATGCCCACGCCCCTTGTGATGTCACATCACGCCCCCTCAATGCAAGTCTATGGGAGGGGGCGTGGCCACGCCCCCTCCCATAGACTTGCATTGAGGGGCGTGACTACAACGTCATGACCCCCTGCAGCCAGCATTTGGAACAAAATGTTCCGAAGGCTGAGGTCAGTGGAGTACCCCTTTAACTACCTTTTACCTCAAGAAGCACTTTCTCCTGTGCTCATTGTCGCCCCCTGCTGAATAAGGGTCTGTTCACACTACTTACCAAAATTCCTTAGTGGATCCGCACCTTTCTAACATGGACAAACGACACCTGTTCAATTTTCGGTAATTCTGTTATGGACCATGTTTTTTTTTTTTTGTTTTTTTGCCAAAACCCATGGACAACTTCCGTTGACTCCTCACTTTCTCCCACCACTTCCTGCCTTCATATTTTCCTTATGTTTATATATATATATATATATATATATATATATATATATATATATATATACATATATATATATATATATATATATATATTTTATTTTTTTAAGTCACTTTTTGGCTGAACCAATGCATATCTAAACTGGCCTTAGTGGGTGGTACAACCTGGATAAGTCCTTAAAGGGGTACTCCGGTGGAAAACATTTTTTTTTTTTTTTTTTTTTTAATCAACTGGTGCCAGAAAGTTAAACAGATTTGTAAATTATTTCTATTAAAAAATCTTAATCCTTCCAGTACTTATTAGCTGCTGAATACTACAGAGGAAATTCTTTTCTTTTTGGAACACAGTGCTCTCTGCTGACATCATGAGTACAGTGCTCTCTGCTGACATCACGAGCACAGTGCTCTCTGCTGACATCTCTGTCCATTTTAGGAACTGTCCAGAGCAGCATATGTTTTCTATGGGGATTTTCTCCTACTCTGGACAGTTCTTATAATGGACAGAGCTGTCAGCAGAGAGCACTGTGGTCATGATGTCAGCAGAGAGCTCTGTGTTCCAAAAAGAAAATAATTTCCTCTGTAGTATTCAGCAGCTAATAAATACTGGATTTTTTAATAGAAGTCATTTACAAATCTGTTTATTTTTCTGGCACCAGTTGATTAAAAAAAAAAAAGTTTCCACCGGAGTACCCCTTGGATAGAGGGGATAAGATGTTAGATCGTGGGGGTCCCGTCACTGGTATCCGGGCCAGCAGCAGCAGCGGTGTCCGGAACATGGAAGCTTGCAGCTTCCGCATTCGTGACGTGACGTCACGCCCCCTCCATTCATGTCTATAGGAGGGGGCGTGGCCACTATGTACTAACCATCACGCCCCCTCCCATAGTCCAGGGGTGTCCAGGATTAGAAACACAGGATTAGAATCTGACCCTTCTTTCTAATCCAGCTATGAGATGTATCCCAAATTTGTAATAATCCCATAGCCTATTGTCTCTCATCTGCAGGAATAATTTATTTATTTTTTATTTATTTATTTTAAATTTTTTTAATTTTGTTTGGCCCACAATCTTTATTTTTATTTTTTTATTTTATTTGTAATAGTAGAATTATGTTGGATTTTTTTTTACATATAATGAGAGAATGACATGAGAAGTTTTAACTTAAGCAGCGAAAATATAAAGGCTAATCTTATTTAAAAGTAATGTGTGTTTCTTGAGTGGAAGCCCAGATCCATTCGACTGGGACCACAGGTTTAAAGAATTTTTTTAATTTTTTTTTATGCCTTTTTTTTTTATTTTCTAGCAGGCTCTGACTTCTACAGAGGAGCTTAATTTTTTCTTTCTTTTTTTTTTTTTTTTCTTGTTGCCAGAACGAAATCCTCCTGTGACTGCGTTTAATAAAGAAACAAGTCTTAAGGTAAAAGGATATGATTTTTTATGACATAAAGAATGCAAATAACTTTCAGCCAAACCCCCCCCCCACCCCCTTCAGCCCCCAGACCAGTTTTTTTTTATTTTATTTCTTAAAATTTTTATTTTTTTTCAGGGCTGATGTGATGGGGTTTAATAGTGACTTATAACCTGCGTTGACAATGTGCAGGCCTCCGCAACGTCATTGAACTCATTTATTATGCTTGCTGTAAAAACAAAGAAATGGGCAAATAAATATATGGAAAGTTCATTGTTTGTCAGGGGGTCCCGAGCCAAAAGTTTTCGGTGACCTTTTAAAATACGGTCCCTTGCTAGTACTAAAATGTCTGTCACTCAGCGTACACGCTAGCGTAATTTGCCCTCTTCACCCAAGCGGACCTTGTTTTTCTCTCTTTCAACTGCTCGTATGAATTTCCAATCAGCTGAGCCTGCTTTTTAATTTTAATATTTTTTAATTTTTCCATTTTTCAAATTTTTTTTTTTGTTTTTTTTTCTTTCTTCCTTTTTTTAGTTTTTTTTTTTTTCTTTCTTTTTCTTTTTTTTTTTTTATAAAGCATGGAAGGATTACATAGCTGACAATTACAATGCACAGCGCTGCGGAGGATTATTAATGGTTATACCTACTGATGTCCTTTCAGCGCACCGGGCCGGGCCTGCGATCACTCAGTCGTAATTAGATTCAGTGAGTGACGCCCCCGGTCAAGTGATGCAAGGGGTCGTCCAAGGAGCTTCGTTTTTATCAGAGGTAGATACCCCATTGATCATCCGGGGCTCCTATCGACCATGTCTAAACCTCTAATTCACCATCTATTTAATGACTTGTTTTGGCTTAAGAGGCTCAGGGACTTGACAGCATCAATGTCCGCTAACAATGCCGAGCAGGTGGTTTTAATAAAAGATTTTGTGGGATTTTTTTTTTTGGGGGTTGCTTTTTTTTTTTTTTGGAGCTGCAGTTCAACAGACACAAGTGAGGCCTTTAAAACAGGTTCTGGTGCGGGACGGAGATCATGGATGGAAAGCAAAGTCTTCCACTCTCTCATTATGTAAGAGTTCTGGGACTTGACGTTTCCAAACACCGTTCTTTTCTGGTTTTCGACATTTCTGGAATATTTAACCCATCATTTTCTTTATGCAGTGTTTCCCAATCAGGGTGCCTCCAGCTGTTGCAAAACTACAACTTAATGCAGTGTTTCCCAATCAGGGTGCCTCCAGCTGTTGCAAAACTACAACTCCCAGCATGGCACTTTTGCAACAGTTTTTTTTTCCTATAGCTTCAGTGCATCTATGGGAGGGCGTGACCATGACGTGGCTCTTCACGAACCTCTGAAGCTGCACCCGATGCTCTAAATCAGTCTTTCCCAACCAGTGTGCCTCCAGCTGTTGCAAAACTACAATTCCCAGCATGCAACACTGTTCTAACCAACCAAAGGCTGTCCGGGCATGCTGGGAGTTGTAGTTTTGCAACAGCTGGAGGCATACTGGTTGGGAAACACTGTTCTAACCAACCAAAGGCTGTCCGGGCATGCTGGGAGTTGTAGTTTTGCAACAGCTGGAGGCATACTGGTTGGGAAACACTGTTCTAACCAGCCAATGGCTGTCCGGGCATGCTGGGAGTTGTAGTTTTGCAGCAGCTGGAGGCACACTGGTTGGGAAACACTGTTCTAACCAACCAAAGGCTGTCCGGGCATGCTGGGAGTTGTAGTTTTGCAACAGCTGTAGGCATACTGGTTGGGAAACACTGTTCTAACCAACCAAAGGCTGTCTGGGCATGCTGGGAGTTGTAGTTTTGCAACAGCTGGAGGCATACTGGTTGGGAAACACTGTTCTAACCAACCAAAGGCTGTCCGGGCATGCTGGGAGTTGTAGTTTTGCAACAGCTGGAGGCATACTGGTTGGGAAACACTGTTCTAACCAACCAAAGGCTGTCTGGGCATGCTGGGAGTTGTAGTTTTGCAACAGCTGGAGGCATACTGGTTTGGAAACACTGTTCTAACCAACCAAAGGCTGTCTGGGCATGCTGGGAATTGTAGTTTTGCAACAGCTGGAGGCATAATTGGATATTTATCAATACCTGTGCAGAGTAAAGGTTGCCCAGTTGCCCATAGCAACCAGTCATATTGCTTCTTTCATTTTGAAAAGGCCTTGCGAAAAATGAAAGAAGAAATCTGATTGGTTGCTATGGGCAACTGCACCACTCTTCCTCTACACAGGTTTTGATGAAACACTGTCTTAATGTATCTCTATAGGTGTCAGAGCTCTTCTGATATAGAGCTCCATATTTTTGTCTGCCTGCTGTCCCTAAAATAATGTCTCCACACCAGCTGTGGTAAGAGAGGAGCCCATATTGTTTGGCGGAGTCCGTGTTCAGCATAAAGGTGACTGATCGGTAAGGAGAGGCTGAAAAGTCATTTTGTGGTTTTAAGCTTAGAAAATGCGGGCGACCTGCAAAACCACTCGTCAGCCGCTACCAGGTTAATCAGAGATTGCAAAAAGCACCTAGAGGACTCTCAGACTGTGAGAAACAAGAGTCTCTGGTCTGATGGAACCAAGATTGAACTTTCTGGCCTCAATTCTAAAGCATCATGTCTGGAGCAAACCAGGCACTGCCCATCACCTGCCCATCACCTGCCCAATACCATCCCTACAGTGATCATGGTGGGGGCAGCATCATGTCTGGAGGAGACCAGGCACTGCCCATCACCTTCCCAATACCATCCCTACAGTGATCATGGTGGGGACAGCATCTTGTCTGGAGGAAACCAGGTACTGCCCATCACCTGCCCAATACCATCCCTACAGTGATCATGGTGGGGGCAGCATCATGTCTGGAGGAAACCAGGCACAGCCCATCACCTGCCCAATACCATCCCTACAGGGATCATGGTGGGGGCAGCATCATGTCTGGAGGAAACCAGGTACTGCCCATCACCTGCCCAATACCATCCCTACAGTGATCATGGTGGGGGCAGCATCATGTCTGGAGGAAACCAGGTACTGCCCATCACCTGCCCAATACCATCCCTACAGTGATCATGGTGGGGGCAGCATAATGTCTGGGGGAAACCAGGCACTGCCCATCACCTGCCCAATACCATCCCTACAGTGATCATGGTGGGGGCAGCATCATGTCTGGAGGAAACCAGGCACTGCCCATCACCTTCCCAATACCATCTATACAGTGATCATGGTGGGGGCAGCATCATGTCTGGAGGAAACCAGGCACTGCCCATCACCTGCCCATTACCATCCCCACAGTGATCATGGTGGGGGCAGCATCATGTCTGGGGGAAACCAGGTACTGCCCATCACCTGCCCAATACCATCCCTACAGTGATCATGGTGGGGGCAGCATTATGTCTGGAGGAAACCAGGTACTGCCCATCACCTTCCCAATACCATCCCTACAGTGATCATGGTGGGGGCAGCATCATGTCTGGAGGAAACCAGGCACTGCCCATCACCTTCCCAATACCATCCCTACAGTGATCATGGTGGGGGCAGCATCATGTCTGGAGGAAACCAGGTACTGCCCATCACCTGCCCAATACCATCCCTACAGTGATCATGGTGGGGGCAGAATTATGTCTGGAGGAAACCAGGTACTGCCCATCACCTGCCCAATACCATCCCTACAGTGATCATGGTGGGGGCAGCATCATGTCTGGAGGAAACCAAGCACTGCCCATCACCTGCCCAATACCATCCCTACAGTGATCATGGTGGGGGCAGCATCATGTCTGGAGGAAACCAAGCATTGCCCATCACCTGCCCAATACCATCCCTACAGTGATCATGGGGGGGGGGGGGCATCATGTCTGGGGGAAACCAGGCACTGCCCATCACCTGCCCAATACCATCCCTACAGTGATCATGGTGGGGGCAGCATCATGTCTGGAGGAAACCAAGCACTGCCCATCACCTGCCCAATACCATCCCTACAGTGATCATGGTGGGGGCAGCATCATGTCTGGAGGAAACCAAGCATTGCCCATCACCTGCCCAATACCATCCCTACAGTGATCATGGGGGGGGGGGGGGGCATCATGTCTGGGGGAAACCAGGCACTGCCTATCACTGCCCAATACCATCCCTACAGTGATCATGGTGGGGGCAGCATCATGTCTGGAGGAAACCAGGTACTGCCCATCACCTGCCCAATACCATCCCTACAGTGATCATGGTGGGGGCAGCATCATGTCTGGAGGAAACCAGGCACTGCCCATCACCTGCCCAATACCATCCCTACAGTGATCATGGTGGGGGCAGCATCATGTCTGGAGGAAACCAGGTACTGCCCATCACCTGCCCAATACCATCCCTACAGTGATCATGGTGGGGGCAGCATCATGTCTGGAGGAAACCAGGCACTGCCCATCACCTGCCCAATACCATCCCTACAGTGATCATGGTGGGGGCAGCATCATGTCTGGAGGAGACCAGGCACTGCCCATCACCTGCCCAATACCATCCCTACAGTGATCATGGTGGGGGCCGCATCATGTCTGGAGGAAACCAGGCCCTGCCCATCACCTGCCCAATACCATCCCTACAGTGATCATGGTGGGGGCAGCATCATGTCTGGGGGAAACCAGGCACTGCCCATCACCTGCCCAATACAATCCCTACAGTGATCATGGTGGGGGCAGCATCATGTCTGGAGAAAACCAGGCACTGCCCATTACCTGCCCAATACCATCCCTACAGTGATCATGGTGGGGGCAGCATCATGTCTGGGGGAAACCAGGCACTGCCCATCACCTGCCCAATACCATCTCTACAGTGATCATGGTGGGGGCAGCACCATGTCTGGGGGAAACCAGGTACTGCCCATCATCTGCCCAATACCATCTCTACAGTGATCATGGTGGGGGCAGCACCATGTCTGGGGGAAACCAGGCACTGCCCATCACCTGCCCAATACCATCCCTACAGTGAAGCATAAATGGTGGTACATTGAGTCCCTATGCCAAAATATTAGGCACTCTCTGCGGCCATGTATGGAGCTGCCATGGGTCTGGGAATCTCTATCTAGCAGCGATAGTACCTGGGGAGGACTTACCTTGGTAATATGACTATACAGAAGACGATGCCAGAAACCAAACCTCTCGCTGCCTATTGATATAAAATCGTCTCTTGTTACGTAGATCATTCATAAGGACTTCTCCTCAGTCAGTTTCCTAATCTGAAGTCCCATTATAGTCGGAGGCACATGAGGTTAGAAATCATCAGGTAATAGATCATGTCTTCCTACGATAAATCGGCGGATCCCATGATATCCGGTAAATTACGATCCTATAACCTCATCCCCCTGGAGGCTCTAATACTTGTAGTGGATGTATAATGGATGGGCTTCTCCTTCTTGGTGTTATTGCTGATAAGTCCATGATCTCTCGTCTTCCTGCGGGTCGCACAGATGTAGCAGAGCTGATTCTGACGTTTAACTCTATGAGGCTGTATCCATGTTTGCATCATGTAAACTGCCTCCGGTACATGCCTCAGCTGCTGCAGAACCCCTTGTTGGAAAGAAAATGGGACCTTTATGCCGATGAATAATTAATGTGAACCGCTTTCCAAACCAGTGTGCTTTCAGCTGTTGTAAAACTACAACTCCCAGCATGCCCGGACAGCCTTTGGCTGTCCGGTCATGCTGGGAGTTGTAGTTTTGCAACAGCTGGAAGCACACTGGTTTGGAAACACTGTTCTAACCAACCAAAGGCTGTCCGGGCATGCTGGGAGTTGTAGTTTTGCAACAGCTGGAGGCACACTAGTTGGGAAACACTGTTCTAACCAACCAAAGGCTGTCCGGGCATGCTGGGAGTTGTAGTTTTGCAACAGCTGGAAGCACACTGGTTTGGAAACACTGTTCTAACCAACCAAAGGCTGTCCGGGCATGCTGGGAGTTGTAGTTTTGCAACAGCTGGAGGCACACTAGTTGGGAAACACTGTTCTAACCAACCAAAGGCTGTCCGGGCATGCTGGGAGTTGTAGTTTTGGAACCGCTGGAAGCACACTGGTTGGGAAACACTGTTTTAACCAACCAAAGGCTGTCTGGGCATGCTGGGAATTGTAGTTTTGCAACAGCTGGAGGCACACTAGTTGGGAAACACTGTTCTAACCAACCAAAGGCTGTCCGGGCATGCTGGGAGTTGTAGTTTTGGAACCGCTGGAGGCACACTGGTTGGAAACACTGTACTAACCAACCAAAGGCTGTCCGAGCATGCTGGGAATTGTAGTTTTGCAACAGCTGGAGGCACACTGGTTGGGAAACACTGTTTTAAGCAACCAAAGGCTGTCTGGGCATGCTGGGAGTTGTAGTTTTGCAACAGCTGGAGGCACACTAGTTGGGAAACACTGTTCTAACCAACCAAAGGCTGTCTGGGCATGCTGGGAGTTATAGTTTTGGAACCGCTGGAAGCACACTGGTTTGGAAACACTGTTCTATCCAACCAAAGGCTGTCCGGGCATGCTGGGAGTTGTAGTTTTGCAACAGCTGGAGGCACACTGGTTGGGAAACACTGTTCTAACCAACCAAAGGCTGTCTGGGCATGCTGGGAGTTGTAGTTTTGCAACAGCTGGAGGCACACTGGTTGGGAAACACTGTTTTAACCAACTAAAGGCTGTCTGGGCATGCTGGGAGTTGGAGTTTTGCAACAGCTGGAGGCACACTGGTTGGGAAACACTGTTCTAAATGTAGAACCTGACAGAAGTTTTGGACACATATGTGGACGGAGCCGACCTAGCACTTTGGGTATAGGGAAGGATCATTGGGTGTAATTGTGATAGCTAGGTATGTCATCTTGTAGATTCCTCAGTTTTCAGGGTTTGTCCTTGTGCTTCTCAAATATCAATCAGTACCCGGCATTGCCTGGTCTTTCTACCTAAACCTTGTGCAAGAGGAAAACAATTAAGCATTCTCTGCACCTGCCTGCTGGACAGTTAAATCATACTTTACCATTATGATTGGCTGGTGGTAGGATGTTTAAAATTCCAAGGCATTCTCTGCAGCACTCTCCCTGCCCCCATGCTGATGTCTACTTTACCTCCTTACTCTTCTCTCAGCCAGCCCCACCCCTTCTCCATGCCACTGCACTAACTAATCTCTGCACCTGCCTGCCGGACAGTTAAATCATAGTTTACCATGACGCTGATCCGGTAGCAGGATGTTTAAAACTCCTAGGCAATCTCCGCAGCTCAAGAGTTACTCGATCAGGAGATGTACTTTAATTCTCTGCGCCTGCATGCCAGACAGTCAAATCTTACTTTACCATGACGCTGATCCGGTGGCAGGATGTTTAAAACTCCTAGCCAATCTCCACAGCCCGAGAGTAACATGATCAGGAGATGTACTGTAAGTTCTCTTTGCCTGCCAGCTGGAAAGTTAAATCATCGTTTACCATGACCTTGGCCCAGCAGTAGGATGTCTAAAACTCCTGGGCAATCTCTGCAGCATGAGAGTAACACAATTAGGAGATGTACTCGAATTCTCAGCACCTGCATGCCAGACAGTCAAATCATACTTTACCATGACACTGATCCGGTGGCAGGATGTTTAAATCTCCTAGGCAATCTCTGCAGCTCAAGAGTAACATGATCAGGAGATGCGCTGGAAGTTCTCTTTGCCTGCCTGCTGGACAGATAAATCATACTTTACCATGAAGTTGATCCGGCGGCAGGATGTTTAAAACTCCTAAGCAATCTCGATAGCCCAAGAGTAACACATTCAGGAGATGTACTGGACATTCACTGCACCTGCCTGCCAAACAGTTAAGTCATACTTTACCATGAAGTTGGTTTGGCGACAGAATGTTTAAAAACTCTTGAGTATAAGTAACATGTATCAAGTAATCAAAATATCTCAAACTTTATGGACATATAAACACACACATGTTGAGTTATACACACACATATATAGATATATATATGTATATATACGGTAGATGACACAAATATATCTGTTCTTGATTTTGTCTGTCCCAAAGTGTTGCGTCTCCATCAATGTATAATGATGTATCAGCGGATCATCTGCCCGGGGGGTCACCACTTCTCCATCACTTTCACCTGGATGAAGACAGCCCCCCCCCCCCCCCCCCTCGCTTTTTGGACTTTCACATGACTAATAAATGTCCTTGTTCTGATGGGGGTTGAGACACGAAGCAGAAGATTGAGCGCCGTACGGCCTGAACGTTCCTTCTGAGGGTCACACATCCTATCACGTTGGCCGCCGTTCAACGCTGAACATCTGATACTGCGCAACGTTCATTATTCATAACCCAGGGTTACAGGAGAGGAAACGCAGAACGGTCACTGAAGGAGAGGTCTTGTCATATACACATTAAGCAGATATACGAGCAGATGGCGGATGAGTTTATGCTGATGACGTTTCGGCAATATTCACCTTTCATTGGAGACAGAAACAGACTTCTCAATGTTCCGGTGACTTCTTGACCATTGATAGACCTGGTTTCCATGTGTCATGTCAACTCCCACCATACACTGCGGTTAGGTAGCAGCAGAACATTTTTTATTTTTTTTATGCAGCTTTGGGTGTAACCGGAGTATAAGACTTGATACAGAATATTCAGTCCCATGTGCACTGCAGACGAGATCTGTAGAGCAAAATAAAGAGGATACAGAAGAAAAACGGGCTTGCGAGAAACTGCAGTATCTGACTACACAGAGATTGTTTGTAGTCTGTAAGCATGGAGACTTGTAGAACTACATAGGAGCTGTATGCACAATATGGCAGGAGATTTGTAAGAAAGTCTATTTGCAAAATGTTTAGATGCACTGAAGCTATAAAAAATAAAAAAAAATGTTGCAGAAATGCCAGTGTTTCTCAACCAGGGTGCCTCCAGCTGTTGCAAAACTACAACTCCCAGCATGCTGGGAATTGTAGTTTTGCAACATCTGGAGGCACACTGGTTGGTAAAGACTGATTTAGAGCGTCGGGTGCAGTTTCGGAAGCTTGTGAAGCCACGCCCCCTCATGACGTCATGGTCACGCCCTCCCGAGCTATAACAAAAAATAAATAAAAATGTTGCAAAAGTGCCAGTGTTTCCCAACCAGGGTGCCTCCAGCTGTTGCAAAACTACAACTCCCAGCATGACCGGACAGCTTTTGGTTGGTTAGAACAGTGTTTCCCAACCAGTATGCCTCCAGCATGCTGGGAATTGTAGTTTTGCAACAGCTGGAGGCACACTGGTTGGGAAAGACTTATTTAGAGCATCGGGTGCAGCTTCGGAGGCTCGTGACGCCACGCTCGGGATGTCATGTTCACGCCCTCCCATAGATGCACTGATGCTATAAAAAAAAAACTGTCGCAAAAGTGCCAGTGTTTCCCAACCAGGGTGCCTCCAGCTGTTGCAAAACTACAACTCCCAGCCTTTGGCTGTCCGCGCATCCTGGGATTTGTAGCTTTGCAACAGCTGGAGGCACCCTGGTTGGGAAACACTGCCCTAAGCTTATGTTCACACACTGCAATTTTGGTAAGACCAAGTTTTTTTTTTTGCTGAGATTTGGGTTATGCGCGACAAAAATATCCGAAATAGCAAAACTATTGCCGAAAAATTGCAGCAAAAATGCACGTAAACCAATGTAATGTACTGTGATAACTAGTGATGAGCAGCATAGGCCATATTCGAATTCACTATATTTCGCAAATATATGGACGAAAATTCGTCCTATATTCGCAAATTTCGCATATTCATTCACCTTTTTTTTTCATGCAAAATTCGTAATGAAATTCGCAAAGTGTGCATGCGCTTTATATAATTCAACAAACTACTTTCCTATTGGTTGCTAGGGATGTTGCTTACCTCTGACAACTGGATTTTAATCCTTTTGATTGGCCCACAAGCTTAAAAAAGGGAGGGATCCTGGAAGTGACGATTTTCGCGAATTTTCGTATATTCGTATCTTCGCCTTTTTTGGACCACAAGCTGGAAGCAGTGAGGGATGATCACTTTTTATCTACACAGTACACATTTCCCATTTTACCCCCAAAAAAGTGTAACAAAAATAATTAATACACATATTTGATATCGCCGCGTGCGTAAAAGTCTGAACTATTAAAATATATTGTTAATTATCCCGTACGGTGAACGGCATAAACGTAAAAAAAAATTTTTTTTTAAAGTCCAAAATTGCTGCTTTTTTGTCACATTTTATTCCCAAAAAAATTTATAAAAAATTTATAAAAAAGTAAAACCTAAGCAAAAGTGGTACTGATAAAAACTACAGATCATGGCGCAAAATATGAGCCCTTATATTGCCCCATATATGGAAAAATTTGAAAGTTAAAGGTGGTCAAAATAGGGCAATTTCAAACATACTAATTTTGTTAAAATGTTTTTTTGTTTTTTTAAGTGGTACAATTATAAAAAAGCATAAAACTTGGGTATCATTTTAATCGTATTGACCCACAGAATAAAGAAAACCGTAATTTTTAACAGAAAGTGTACAGCGTGAAAACAAAACTTTCCAAAATTTGCTAAATTGGGTCTGTGTATGGAAATATAAGAGAGTTATGATTTTTAGAAGGCGAGGAGGAAAAAACGAAAATATAAAAATAAAATTGGTCTGGTCCTTATGGCCAAAATGGGCCTGGTCCTTAAGGGGTTAAAGGTGTTATTCAACATAAGGTGACTTTATTAATTGAGTGTCATACAGTAATGGACATGCTTACCAAGGATCTGTGCTTGTGTTGGTGGTAAATGGTCGTGTCCTGTGCCCCATTACACTACTGGCTTATTTTTGGGAGCTGGCTACTTCCAGTTTCCGTGATCTCCCTCAGACTACAATCCGCAGGGTCCTTTGTTTCAAGGTGGGAGGTGACATTTCCCTCCCACACATTGGTCGCCCTATCCATTGCAGCACAGCCACGCTCCTTTCGATCACATGACTTGCCCGACATCACCGGACACACAAGCTATGGATTTGCGTGATGATGAATGCACGACATGTGAGCCAGTAATGTCATCAGGGGGCTGACTACACACACAACAGGTGAAGCCCCCTTTCAGCATCTGACTTGTGATGTATTATCTCAGGCCGCAGAGCAAGCTGGGAAAGGTCCGAGACAACACTCATTTTATAGGCTGCAGAAAATGAACTTACTGTGGAAAAGAAAAGTGAAGAAGTTCAACACGTCAGCCACCAACACAGGTAAGTGAAGTATATTAGTTACTAGACTACTTTTTCTGCCCCTGTCTTACATTCAAAGAACCAATATTTCTGGAATACCCCTTTAAGGGTTCATTTTTATCAACAAAATAAAGAGTTAATGAGCAGAAGTGACATTTAAATGAGCACTGTCATTAAAACTTTCTAGTTTTCTATGTTTTATTTGTGTTTAAAAAAGCTGCCACTAGGTGTCTCCCTACTTGTCCAGAGCACATTTCCTCTCATCTCTTGCACAGACTTAGGACTCCTCCTGGCCTGGCAGAAGTCCAAAATCAGGAAATGCAGTCTGGAGTGCTGAGGGTGGGTGGGTGCAGCCTTAGCCAATCATAGCTCATCTCACACTGAACTGCTCTTGGCTGTGTGTAGCAGAGTGAGGGAGGAAGTTCTCCCCTGTATGGCTACAGATGATGTCACGCCTGCTGGGTAACGCCCCTTCCCAGTCTGTGAATCTGACTGAGCAGAAAATACAGAGCAATATCAAGGTAGAAAACTAACAAATAATAAAAATAAAGGCAGGGGGTGGTTTATCATGATGGGGGCAGTGACTAGGGAGGATTATAAAATTTTACAAAATCATGGAAGGTACTCTTTAAATCAAATCAATATTTTGTGTGATTGCCCCTTTGCCTTCATAATAGCATCAGTTCTTCTAGGTACACTTGTGCAACGTCTTTGTAGGATTATAGTCAGGTGTATGATCAACCCCTTATACCAAACAGGTGATAACAAATATCAATTTCATAGGTAGGTTGAAACATGGTCGTTAACTGAAACAGAAACAGCTGGGTAAGAGACTTAGACCTGGGTGAGGAACAGCCAAACTCTGCTACAAGGGTGAAAGTGTAAAAGACAGTTTGATGTCACAGGTCATACACACGGCAAGACTAAGCACGGCAATAAGACACAAGGCAGTTATACCGTATCAATAAAGTCTCTCTTAGGCAATGATTTCAAAGCAGACCGGCTGTCCGGGCATGCTCGATGTTACAGTTTTGCAACAGCTGGAGGCACAGTGGTTGGGAAAATATGACCTAGAATTACTGATGCTGTTTTGAAGGCAAAGGGAAGAGTGGTCCCACCAAATATTGAGTTGATTTAGTTTGGTGGGATCTAGTGGTCACCTCAGTCATCTCCGATATTTAAAGGGGTACTCCAGTGGAAAAAAAATTTTTTCTAAATCTATTGGTGCTAGAAAGTTATACAGATTTGTAAATTACTTCTATTAAAAAATCTTAACCCTTCTAGTACTTATCTGCTGCGGTATGCTCCAGAGGAAGTCGGGTAGTTCTTTGCAGTCTGACCACAGTGCTCTCTGCTGCCACCTCTGTCCATGTCAGGAACTGTCCAGAGTAGGAGAAAATCCCCATAGCAAACCTCTCTTGCTCTGGACAGTTCCTGACATGGATGAAGGCGGCAGCAGAGAGCACTGTGGTCAGACTGGAAAGAATTACACAACTTCCTCTGGAGCATACAGCAGCTGATAAGTACTGGAAGGATTAAGATTTTTAAATAGAAGTAATTTACAAATCTGCATAGCTTTCTGGCACCAGTTGATTAGTTTTTTTGTTTTTTTTTCACCAGAGTACCCCTTTAAGGTCTATAGCTGCCTAAATGTTACAATGCCCTAATCTTGACTCCGCTAGTAAAGCCGCTTAGACCGATTTTCCATGACCACAGTGGTGCTCTGTGAGACTGGCAGGGATACAGAATGGGTGGGGGTGAGGGAAAACCGTGTTCTCCAAGTGAACTCATAAGACACCTATAAATCCTGTCATGATCTGATTATTGGGCCCAGAGACCCACATAGCACTCACACCTGACTCCTCGCCAGTCGCCTCCTCCGCTTATGACCCCGAATGTAAATTCCTCTCGTGCACGTAAGGTGCTTTCGTTCCCTATTGTGGTTCGGTTGCACATTATATTACCGTAGATACTGTTCTGGGATATGGGGGCGCCTACGACCCTGCGGATTTGGTGGGGATGGCATGGATGCATGTAACTAGAAAGTGTGAACTTAGACTGCCTACTCCAGGGTTTCTTAACTAGTGTGCCTCCAGCTGTTGCAAAACTACAACTCCCAGCATGCTGGGAGTTGTAGTTTTGCAATAGCTGGAGGCACCCTGGTTGGAATACACTGACCTAGACAGTCTTATTATCAGATTTATCAGTCTATTGTGTTGTTTGATAAATCAATGCGACACCAAAATCTCAAGAATTCTGCATTTTTGGCACATGCCCCCTTTTACTTAAAGGAAAACTCCAGCCAAATGAAATTACCTTCATATAGTGGCAGATGATAAAGTTAATTAACTTTGCAATGTATAGTGTAATCGTTGCTGAGCACAAACCCTGTTTCTCTCCAGGCAGGAATTCCAGAAGATCTTATCACACTGATGACTAGTGTCTACCATAGACGACACTTCACACTCCCTTCTCCCCTAACTACTAGATAGAGACTGGTGACACCAAACCTCTGGATACCAATGCCTTAGACACTAAATTGCTAAATAAAGACTGGTGCCACTAAACCTCTGGACTTAGGCACTAAACTACTAGATAGAGACTGGTGACACCAAACCTCTGGACACCAAGGACTTAGACACTAAACTACTGGATAGAGACTGGCGTCACTAAACTAAGCCTGGTGGCCCTAAACCTCTAGACACCTCTGGCACTCCATGGAAAACCGATAAACATTCACTTTGACACGCTGAGTGCTGAACCTAAGGGGGCGGGGCATGACAGAGGGATTTAAATAGATATTGTCATGCTCCACCCCCTTCTCCTGGCATAATACAATGTATCGGATTTTCCCGGAGTGTTTCTTTAACAGAACCGCAGCTGAATCCCATTGTAACGTTATACAATACATGGTCATGTTTCGGTAAAGCGGTTTGGGGATAAGTTTGGTCCTGGTCCATTAAAGGGGAAATCAAACGCTGTTTTCGCCCTGCGGGGGTCAGCCACGCCCATTGTGGCATCATTGCCACGCCCCCTCAATGAAAGTCTATGGGAGGGGGCATGCTGGGAGTTGTAGTTTTGCAATAGCTGGAGGCACCCTGGTTGGAATACACTGACCTAGACAGTCTTATTATCAGATTTATCAGTCTATTGTGTTGTTTGATAAATCAATGTGACACCAAAATCTCAAGAATTCTGCATTTTTGGCACATGCCCCCTTTTACTTAAAGGAAAACTCCAGCCAAATGAAATTACCTTCATATAGTGGCAGATGATAAAGTTAATTAACTTTGCAATGTATAGTGTAATCGTTGCTGAGCACAAACCCTGTTTCTCTCCAGGCAGGAATTCCAGAAGATCTTATCACACTGATGACTAGTGTCTACCATAGACGACACTTCACACTCCCTTCTCCCCTAACTACTAGATAGAGACTGGTGACACCAAACCTCTGGATACCAATGCCTTAGACACTAAATTGCTAAATAAAGACTGGTGCCACTAAACCTCTGGACTTAGGCACTAAACTACTAGATAGAGACTGGTGACACCAAACCTCTGGACACCAAGGACTTAGACACTAAACTACTGGATAGAGACTGGCGTCACTAAACTAAGCCTGGTGGCCCTAAACCTCTAGACACCTCTGGCACTCCATGGAAAACCGATACACATTCACTTTGACACGCTGAGTGCTGAACCTAAGGGGGCGGGGCATGACAGAGGGATTTAAATAGATATTGTCATGCTCCACCCCCTTCTCCTGGCATAATACAATGTATCGGATTTTCCCGGAGTGTTTCTTTAACAGAACCGCAGCTGAATCGCATTGTAACGTTATACAATACATGGTCATGTTTCGGTAAAGCGGTTTGGGGATAAGTTTGGTCCTGGTCCATTAAAGGGGAAATCAAACGCTGTTTTCGCCCTGCGGGGGTCAGCCACGCCCATTGTGGCATCATTGCCACGCCCCCTCAATGAAAGTCTATGGGAGGGGGCGTGTCACGCCCCCTCCCATAGACTTGCATTGAGGGGGCATGTCCATGATGTCACAAGGGGCGTGACCAACCCCCCGCAGCGTGAAAAAAGCATTTGGAGCATTTACTTCCGAACGCTGGCCAGTGGAAGACCCGTTTAAGGAGGGGAATAAGGGGTGGGGGTGGGGGGGGGGGGCACTCCCTTCAGAATTTCTGTTTATTTTTTATAAAACCCGACCTGCCGTTTTCTCTTCATCTTTCTGTTCCTTGTTTGTTTTTTCTTACATAAACAACATCATTTATTTTACCAGGATCCATGGTCGCCCCCTCCCCCTCCCCTCACCTATTTGTTTTCCTTTTACATGTGTCACATCAGATCACAGATTTGCGCACACACAATCCATGTTCCCTTCATGAAATCATACACCGGTGACTCATGCATTCGGGATTAACTATCTTGCACATGGTATAAACAGCTACTAAATAAAACCCAGAGAAAGGATATTGCCTTTTAAATAAATCCTGACAGCTGCGGAATATTCTGCACAGATGCAATGTTTTAATATGCTGCTCGCATTGATTCCCAAGGAGCCCGAAATTGTCCTGCGCCCTGGGGCGTCATATCGGAGGACTGAAATATTGACTGGATATTCATCTGTAATAGAAAGTTTAGAATTTAAACAAAAAGAATTTCCAGCCATGGACACCATATTGTTTTTTTTTTAAAATTAATTAATTTATTTTTATCTGATTAACTTCAAAATTCTGCGCTGAATCATTTCTTCTTATATCTTCATAGCGGTTGTAGCTTTGTTTTCCTGATACAGAGCTTCAAATCCAAACAGATAATTCATAAAATTCTGTCTACCTTCAGCCACCACTAGAGGGAGCTGAGAAACATATTGCATACTATATATACATTGACCTCAATGATAAGACAGTATACGGTAAAAGTGTTTTGTTTTCCTGATACAGAGCTTCAAATCCAAACAGATAATTCATAAAATTCTGTCTGCCTTCAGCCACCACTAGAGGGAGCTGAGAAGCATACCTCATACTATGTATATATTGACCTCAATGATAAGACAGTATACGGTAAAAGTGTTTTGTTTTCCTGATACAGAGCTTCAAATCCAAACAGATAATTCATAAAATTCTGTCTGCCTTCAGCCACCACTAGAGGGAGCTGAGAAACATACTGCATACTATGTATACATTGACCTCAATGATAAAACAGTATACGGTAAAAGTGTTTTGTTTTCCTGATACAGAGCTTCAAATCCAAACAGATAATTCATAAAATTCTGTCTGCCTTCAGCGACCACTAGAGGGAGCTGAGAAGCATACTGCATACTATGTATACGTTGACCTCAATGATAAGACAGTATACGGTAAAAGTGTTTTGTTTTCCTGATACAGAGCTTCAAATCCAAACAGATAATTCATAAAATTCTGTCTGCCTTCAGCCACCACTAGAGGGAGCTGAGAAGCATACTGCATACTATGTATACATTGACCTCAATGATAAGACAGTATACGGTAAAAGTGTTTTGTTTTCCTGATACAGAGCTTCAAATCCAAACAGATAATTCATAAAATTCTGTCTGCCTTCAGCCACCACTAGAGGGAGCTGAGAAGCATACCTCATACTATGTATATATTGACCTCAATGATAAGACAGTATACGGTAAAAGTGTTTTGTTTTCCTGATACAGAGCTTCAAATCCAAACAGATAATTCATAAAATTCTGTCTGCCTTCAGCCACCACTAGAGGGAGCTGAGAAACATACTGCATACTATGTATACATTGACCTCAATGATAAAACAGTATACGGTAAAAGTGTTTTGTTTTCCTGATACAGAGCTTCAAATCCAAACAGATAATTCATAAAATTCTGTCTGCCTTCAGCGACCACTAGAGGGAGCTGAGAAGCATACTGCATACTATGTATACGTTGACCTCAATGATAAGACAGTATACGGTAAAAGTGTTTTGTTTTCCTGATACAGAGCTTCAAATCCAAACAGATAATTCATAAAATTCTGTCTGCCTTCAGCCACCACTAGAGGGAGCTGAGAAGCATACTGCATACTATGTATACATTGACCTCAATGATAAGACAGTATACGGTAAAAGTGTTTTGTTTTCCTGATACAGAGCTTCAAATCCAAACAGATAATTCATAAAATTCTGTCTGCCTTCAGCCACCACTAGAGGGAGCTGAGAAGCATACTGCATACTATGTATACATTGACCTCAATGATAAGACAGTATACGGTAAAAGTGTTTTGTTTTCCTGATACAGAGCTTCAAATCCAAACAGATAATTCATAAAATTCTGTCTGCCTTCAGCCACCACTAGAGGGAGCTGAGAAGCATACTGCATACTATGTATACATTGACCTCAATGATAAGACAGTATACGGTAAAAGTGTTTTGTTTTCCTGATACAGAGCTTCAAATCCAAACAGATAATTCATACAATTCTGTCTGCCTTCAGCCACCACTAGAGGGAGCTGAGAAGCATACTGCATACTATGTATACATTGACCTCAATGATAAGACAGTATACGGTAAAAGTGTTTTGTTTTCCTGATACAGAGCTTCAAATCCAAACAGATAATTCATAAAATTCTGTCTGCCTTCAGCCACCACTAGAGGGAGCTGAGAAGCATACTGCATACTATGTATACATTGACCTCAATGATAAGACAGTATACGGTAAAAGTGTTTTGTTTTCCTGATACAGAGCTTCAAATCCAAACAGATAATTCATAAAATTCTGTCTGCCTTCAGCCACCACTAGAGGGAGCTGAGAAGCATACTGCATACTATGTATACATTGACCTCAATGATAAGACAGTATACGGTAAAAGTGTTTTGTTTTCCTGATACAGAGCTTCAAATCCAAACAGATAATTCATAAAATTCTGTCTGCCTTCAGCCACCACTAGAGGGAGCTGAGAAGCATACTGCATACTATGTATACATTGACCTCAATGATAAGACAGTATACAGTAAAAGTGTTTTGCTTTCCTGATAATCCACCACTAGGGGTAGTTTAGGAACATACTGTATACTATTTCTACATTGACCTCAATGGTAAGACAGTATGCAGTAAAAGAGCTTTGTTTTCCTGATAAGGAGCTTTAAATCCATATAGGTCATTCATAAAAGTCTTGTAAGCCTTCAGTCACCACTAGAGGGAGCTCAGTAACATACTGCATACAATTTTTGCATTGACCTCAATGGTAAGAGTGTCTGCAGTAAAAATAAAGCACCAAAGTATCCTATAAGGCTGCATGTTACACCTAGTACAATGTTTCCCAACCAGGATGCCTCCAGCTGTCTCAAAACTACAACTCTCAGCATGCCCGGACAGCCTTCGGCTGTCCGGGCATGCGGAGAGTTGTAGTTTAGCAACAGCTGGAGGCCCGCCCCCAATTGTATCAGCTTTAAGTACGCAAGGAATACAGTATATATAAGTGATGGGTGGCAACTAGAGACCTGACCCGGCCGCTGACGTATCGCGTGTTGTGTTGGTTTTCCTTGAAACGTCTCTTGATGGGATCAGACGCTTGTGACATAAAGCAAACACCGGGGGGTGAGGACTTGTGCACAGGCTTCGGTTTGTATTAGCATTCGCAGGGTGACGGCAGAGCTGCCTTGACCCGTTCAGCTATAGACAGGGTCTGTTTGTTTTCCAACCTGTACGGGTTTGATTTTTGTCGCCAATTCCCCCCCCCCTCCCCCCATATCCTGCAGACGATAAGTAGTTTATGTGTCTCTAATAACGACAAGGAAAATGGTTTAATGGAGGAAAAGAAGAAGGACGGGGAGAGATTATCACTGCAGGATTGTGCGGATTATATCAAACATTCTAAGGAAACTAAGTAAACAACAACTGATACATTTATTATTATCATAATAGAGATTCTTAACCCTCTAATGACCGCAGTGCTTTTAAACTTCAACAGCCAATAAAGCCATTAATGGACATTTATTTATTAATTTTTTTTACCAGTAATCACATGACCAGTCACCTGACCCCTAAAATTACTATTTCCTCATTGTCAGCAACGCTTGGGTCATTGTCACCATTGATTGTCACTGTCATTGCTTCGTTACCCTGTGCGCTGCGAAATGGTGGAGCGTAAGAACAATACAACATAGTGAACGTCAAATCACGTCTAGAAAAAAAAAGGAAAGTCTCACCTGAGACTTTAAAGGGTTATTTTTTTTTTCCATATGATCTGGCTCCAGAAAGTTAAACAGATTTGTAAATTATTTCTATTAAAAAATCTTAATCCTTCCAGTACTTATCAGCTGAAGTTGAGTTGTTCTTTTCTGTCTGACCACAGTGCTCTCTGCTGACACCTCTGTCCATTTTAGGAACTGTCCAGAGGATGAGAGAGTTTGCTATGGGGATTTGCTTCTACTCTGGACAGTTCCAGAGACAGACAGAGGTGTCAGCAGAGAGCACTTAGACAGAAAAGAACAACTCAACTTCAGCAGCTGATAAGTACTGGAAGGATTAAGATTTTTTTAATAGAAGTAATTTACAAATCTGTTTAATTTTCTGGAGCCAGTTGATATATAAAATAATGTTTTTCCCTGGATAACACCTTTAAATTTTGGCTATATAACCCTCTCCGGATCTGTGATTGCCATGCCTGAGGAAGCTGCACCTGCGCTGTGAAACGCGTTGCATCTTGGTCGAATAAAAGCATTTTACCTGAACTTATACACCTGGATTGTCTCTGTTCCGATCAGCGCCATAGAGTTCCCCGCCACCCACAAAGTTTACTGGATTGTACTTTATAGTAAGGACTTAGGGGGAGATTTATTAAAACCTGTCCAGAGGAAAAGTTGCTGAGTTGCCCATAGCAACCAATCAGATTGCTTCTTTCATTTTTCAGAGGCCTTTTGAAAAATGAAAGGAGCGATCTGATTGGTTGCTATGGACAATTCAGCAAGTTTTCCTCTGGACAGGTTTTGATAAATCTCCCCCTTGTTGGTCTAAAACGCGTTATTTCCAGACAATGGCCCCATTGGTTTGCTGACCATATTACGGCATTGTTGACCCCGCCCCCCCAGTGATATTCTCGCCAGTGTTTGAATCGTACTGTTATATATACTCGTAACCAGATGTAATACACTTAGGAAGAGAGAAGTGGATATCTCGAAACGCATTGTCCAAATAAACCTTTATTGCTTTCTTATTACTTCTTTTACCAGTACAGTAAATGGTTTCTCAATCTGTCGGTGAGTGCCTCTTATACACCCAATCTTCATTGTTTTGTTTTTTTTTCTTAGAACTTCCGCTGCTGTTCCGTAAAACATGTTGGTTGGTTTGTGGGTTGTGTTTCTTCCGGTCAGGTGTCTGACTTCTGGGACCTTGATCAATCATAAGAAGAGTTCCTTCCTGTGTTCCCCTAATGAATGGCATAGCTGTGTGCATGCTTGGCCAACATTCCATTCATTCTCTATGGGACGTCCGGAGATGAATACATCACTATCTATTGGGCTATCTACTGAAGTCCCATAGATAGTGAATAGAGCAGCGGCCATTCCATTCCATTTATCTGGAGGGGGGGGGGAGGGGGGGGGGAGGGGGGGGGCACAGTATTCCTATTTTAATTATCCTACCAATCGGACCCCACCGATCAGGTACTTGTCACGTGTGCTGTGGGTGGGTGACAAGTTTTCATCTAGGGATAGATAACCCCTTTGAAGGTGAAGACAACTCCTAATAATGCTGGCATATTTTTTGTAGTGTTGAGCGGCATAGGCCATATTCAAATTCGCGATATTTTGCGAATATATGGACGAATATTCGTCATATATTCGCTACATTCGCATACGCGTAATTTCCGTGCAAATGGTCGCATATGCGAACATTCGCATATACGAAAATTTACATATGAGAAAATGCGCATATTTTAAAAAAAGTCGCATATAAGAAAATTTATCACATGTTAAAAGGCGCAAATACGCCAAATTTCATAACCGAAAATTCGCATATATGAAAATTAGAAAATACGAAAAATGCGCACATACGAAAACAGTATACCAGAAAAATCCGCATATAAGAAAAAAAAAAAAAAAAAATAAATAAATGAACACATGCGAAAATGTACATAGGGGGAAATTCGTATGTAAGAAATTTAACGCATGGAAAAGTTCGCATATGCGGAAATGTACATAGCCGAAACTTCGCATATAAGAAAATTAGCATGTGTGAAAAACCCGAATATTCGTTATTGCGAATATATAGTGCTATATTCGCGAATACGCGATTTTCGAGAATAAAATTCGAATTGCGAATATTAGCGAGCAACACTAATTTCTAGGAACCTCTAGATCAATGTTTTCCATTATAGTGTTGAGCGGCATAGGCCATATTCGAATTCGCGAATATTCGCAAATATATGGACGAATATTTGTCATATATTCGCATATGCGTAATATTCTCGTTTTATTTTCGTATATGCGGAAATTCGCGTCTGCGAAAATGACCAAACGGGGGGAAAAAAAATCACATAGGCGAAAATTCGCATATGTATATTTTTCGCATATGCGAAATTTGCGCACCAGTCTCAGACACTAGTACAAGCTGGAAGCAGAGAGGGGTGATCACTGTGATGTGTATATGCGATATTCGCGAATAAAATTCGCATTGCGAATATTCGCGAGCAACACTATTTTCCAACCAGGGTGCCTCCAGCTGTTGCAAAACTACAACTCCCAGCATGCCCAGACAGCCGAAGGCTGTCCAGGCATGCTGGGAGTTGTAGTTTTGCAACAGCTGGAGGCACCCTGGGTAGGTAACATTGTCATGTATGTATGACTGGTGGCCACATTATAAATTCTGTGCAACAGTTATGGTACGTTCACTGTTCGGGCATGCTGGGTGTTGTAGTTTTGCAACAGCTGAAGACACCCTGTTTTGAAAACACTTGACTATTCCTTCAGGTTGTCTTAAAGGGGTACTCCGGTGGAAACCTTTTTTTATTTATTTTTTATCAACTGGTGCCAGAAAGTTAAACAGATTAGTAAATGACTTCTGTTAAAAAATCTTAATCCTTCCAGTACTTATTAGCTGCTGAATACTACAGAGAAAGTTATTTTCTTTTTGGAACACAGTGCTCTCTGCTGACATCTCTGTCCCTTTTAGGAACTGACCAGAGCAGCATATGTTTGCTATGGGGATTTTCTTCTACGCTGGACAGTTCTTAAAATGGACAGAAATGTCAGCCGAGAGCACTGCGCTCGTGATTCAGCAGAAAGCTCTGTGTTCCAAAAAGAAAATAATTTCCTCTGTAGTATTCAGCAGCTAATAAGTACTGGAAGGATTAAGATTTTTTAATAGAAGTAATTTACAAATCTGTTTAACTTTCTGGCACCAGTTGATTTAAAATAAAATAAAGTTTTCCACCGGAGTACCCCTTTAAGGTGCAAGCGTTGTATCCAACTATGGCTATTGATCTGCATAGTGTGAATGAGTCCATAGAGCGCAAAGAGCGGTGGACTTTGTATATAGGGGTGTTATCCAACCAGTGCATTGTGTATATCATGCTGGGGGTTGTAGTTGTAGTTTTGCAACAGCTGGAGGCACACTGGTTGGGTAACATTGGTATATCTCTGACTCTATGACTGGTGGCCATGATTGGTGACAGCACAAATTCTCCACAACTGTTATGGTGCATTTAGCCACCTGGGCATGCTGGGAGTTGTAGTTTTGCAACAGCTGGAGGCACCTTAGTTGGGAAACACTGGTAACCACATCAGAAATTCTCCCCGACACGGGTCATTAAACATGGGGCTGAACCACAAAACTCCAAATTCCTCACCTGGATCCTTACAGTGATGCTAAAATATATCAGAAAACACATTAAAAGTCTGAAAAGGTTAAAAAATAAAGTATATATAAAAATATATAAAAGTATACACTGCGGAAAATCAGCACAAACCACATAAATCACGTTTCGGCAGCGAAGTTAGCAAAACAAAGTTTCCCTCTGTAACGTTCTTGTAACTAATCATTCAGCGGGGACAACAATGTATTTACTTAAAGCCCGTGCAGGCGGTTCCCCCGGAGTGTCTATGAAACGCGCAGGCCACCATTTCACCTACACGTTTGGGTCATCCACACAATCCATTCTTTGTTCGCCCCCCCCCCTCCCCCTCCTCGCCAGGGCACTTAATTTGTGCAGATGGAGAGGTGACTCTGGATTCCCCTATGGGGTTTTCCCCCTGTGATATTTTTCCGTTTTTTTTTTTTAAATTTGCGCAAAGAAACAGCAAAAAAAAAAAAAAAAAAAGAAAAAAAGAAGGAACCATTGAAGGGAAAGAATTAAAGGAACGCAGGCGCAATCCAGCACGCTGGGCCGCCGGCCAAGATTCTCCGGGCCCCCGCGTTCTGGGGAGAGGGTTATTATAGGGGATTAGTGATGTAACAACAACTAATTTACTTGTACTTTCTGCAGGTTCCTAATGCATTTGTCTTTAACACGTCTCACCTCAAGCAGCTGCAAAGGGAAGGGGGGGGGGGGGGAGGGGTGCGGATCTATTACCCGTAGATGGCGGCTCGTAAAAAGGAAATATTTGAATAGGTGGTATTGGTTTGTTATGGTTTCAGGTATGTAAAAAAAAAATATATATATATATATATATATAAACATCAAATAAAAAAACAAGACAAATGTTTCCTCTCAATCCTGAACCTTCCTCTAATTCATTTGGGAAACAATCATTTTTGGATGTGAGGTTGTTTTATCTCGGCTGGGAAGCATCTTTCTGCAGCAGAATCCTCCCCCCTTTGTTCTGCCTGCAGTGGAGACCAGGTAATTTTAGTTAAAGGGGTATCTCAGGATTTTTGGTTCTTTGAATATGAGACGGGGGCAGCAAAGTTAGTCTAGTTACTAATATACTTTACTTGTATCGATTTTCTTTGGCCCGAAAAAGTAATTTTTTGCAGCCTATTGTCGCAGACCTTTCCCAGCTTGCTGTGCGGCCCGAGACAATACATCACAAGTCAGGTGCTGAAAGGGGGCTCGGCTGCTTTGTCTGTTGTGTGTGAAGCCAACTTCTCCACCCCCGATGATGTTAACGGCACACACGTGCGGGCATTCCTCATCACACAGATCCACAGCTTGTGTGTCAGCAGGTAATGTCGGGCAAGTCAGGTGATCAAAGGGAGCATGGCTGTGCTGCAATGGGTTGGACGACCAATGTGTGGGAGGGAAATAAGTCACCTCTCACCTTGAAACAAAGGGTCCTGGGGATTGTAGTCTGAGGGAAAACAGAAGTAGCCAACAGCGTGATGTGGGACACAGGACATGGACATTTACCACCAACACAAGCACAGATCTTGGTAAGCATGTCCATTACTCTATGGCACAAACAACCTTATGTTGGATAACCCCTTTAAATATAGTGGTTGCCATTCATTTGGAAGGAACAGTTGGGCTTACATTGCTTTCTTTTTGGCTGGGAGTCATCTTTCTGCAGAAGAAACCTTTCCTTTGTTCTGTCTGCGTTAAGGACCAGGTGATCTTAGGTTAATTCTGCCGCAGGGAAAATGGGGTTTTGCTTGTGGACATTTATTTGGGGAAAGATGTAGGACTTAGTTTGCCTTATGTTTGCTCTGTTAGCAATGGAGGCCAGACGATCTTAGTTACCTGCATGTTACTCACTAGGGAATGTAGATTCTTTTCGTATCTTTTTCATGTGTCTAGCTTCTGTATTTGGTTCACAAATCCCTCTGTTCTGCTGCTCACTCATTCTGACATCAACTGCTCAGGAAGGGGCGTGTCGGAGGCAAGCACTGAGCCCGCCCTCACTCACCATACAGTCACTTCCTCCCTTAGGTTGCTTTATCCTTGTCTTGGAGGCAGCCTGCTGTAACACAAATCTCCCCCCCCCCCCCCCTTTAATCTGCAACAGAGAACTGCTACAGGGGAAATGTAGAATTGCATGGTAGCCAGTCACATGACTCTCTATCCCTGTAATACATGTTGGCTCCTATAAGGCTGGGGTTCACACTGTGAAATTTCTGGGTAGAATTTCTGCCGGAGATCAAGCCGGCGGCACTAGGACCGCGCGGTCTGCATTGCCGGCCCCATAGATGTCAATGCATTTCTCAGCAGATCTTCCAAAAGATCCACCCAGAAATGCATTGCCATCTATGGGGGCGGCAATGCAGTCCGTGAGGTCTTAGTGCCGCCGACTAAATCTCCAGCAGAAATTCTGCCCAGAGATTCCGTAGTGTGAACCTAGCCTAACGGTCTATTCACATGGCAGAATTTCCGCTTGCGGAATTCCCCCTCAAATTAAAGCCCATAGACTTCTATGGGATTCTGCACTCCCATTAACACTTCTGAATTTCCGCCTGCGGAATTCCGCAGGTGGAAATTCTGAAGTGTGAATGGGAGTGCGGAATCCCATAGAAGTCTATGAGCTTTAATTTCAGGGGGAATTCCGCAAGCGGAAATTCTGCCGTGTGAAAAGACCCTAAGGCTAGGTTCACACTACGGAATTTCCACCTGCAATTCCGCTTTGAAATTGCAGGCGGAAATTCCGCTTGCTAAAATGTATAGTGTAGTGAATGGATTTCCGTTCACAAATTCACACTTCGGAATTTGTGAACGGAAAATCCTCTTGAAAATTTCCCCCTGAAGAATGACGTTGCTCATTCTTCAGGCGGAAATACTTGCGGAACACATTGCAGTCTATTGGAGACTGCAGTGTCCGCACGGTCCTAGCGCAGACTGATTCAGTTGGCGCTGGCCGCACTCGAAATCTCCGGGGCGGAAATTCTCTGCCCGGAATTTCCGTAGTGTGAACCTATCCTAAGTGTGATCCAAGCGAGGACCCCCAGGTAAGAATTCCACATGCCTTATGAATAGTGGTGTTTCTGAGTTTCTGGCTCTGGTCTCTTATATAACTGTGGCTGCCGTAAAGCAGCTCCGAAACGCAGCAAAGACTGGTCGCTGCCATAATCCTGTACAGAAAATAGAATAACATAGTAATTAAAGATGAGCGAATTTACAGTAAATTCGATTCGTCACGAACTTCTCGGCTCAGCAGTTGATGACTTATCCTGCGTAAATTAGTTCAGCTTTCCGGTGCTCCGGTGAGCTGGAAAAGGTGGATACAGTCCTAGGAAAGAGTCTCCTAGGACTGTATCCACCTTTTCCAGCCCACGGGAGCACCTGAAAGCTGAACTAATTTATGCAGGATAAGTCATCAACTGTCGAGCCGAGAAGTTCGTGACGAATCGAATTTACTGCAAGTTCGCTCATCTCTAATAGCAATGAATACATTTTAGATAATTTTCCTAGTAATACATTTCTCATAACAAATAACATGGTCATGAATATATTTCATGGAAATATTTTTTTATAATAAAATAATATTACTAATAATAAATAAATATATATATATATATATATATATATATATATATATACAATTTTTTACATTTATTTCTTAATTTTTTTGTATATTTTAAAAGCTGATATTTTTCATTTTACGCTAAGTATTCCCCTTATATTGTCTGATTGTCGGTGATGATATTCCTGCGGCTTTTGGTCCTTGTTTTGCACACTAGATGGCTGTCTTGACTTCTCGTTTTAAACAAAAAATAAAGAAAGAAAACATTGAAAAACAATGAAAAATAAAGATACGGAAAAAGCGATGGGGGGGTCACTTACATGTGTGTTTGTGGCGGCAGCGATTCCACTACACGACCTCATTCACACAGAGCAGCTCTGCGCCGTTCTCTTAGGGTCGGCACCAGGAATCGCACCGAGCTCGCCTTCGAAAATTCACCTTTTGACCGGCGAGGCCCCAAAAGTGTTAAGTCAATCTACTAAACTTTATTAGTGACTTCTGAGCTCTCCATGTGACGAAACATAACTCACGTCTCCACTCACAGCTCGGCTAATTGTCTACGGGGTTTACGTGGCGTTTTAACAAGGAAACATGTGACCCGACAGCCCGCTTATTACTCGCCGTCGCACGACCTCCATTTCTAATGGACTTTTTGTTTAAAGCAGTGATGGCCAACCAGCTGCAGCAGCCAGGGCATGCTGGGAGTAGTAGTTGTGCAATAACTAGAGCAGTGTTTCCCAACCAGGGTGTCTCCAGCTGTGGCAAAACTACAACTCCCAGCATGCCCGGACAGCCGAAGGCTGTCCGGGCATGCTGGGAGTTGTAGGCTTGCCACAGCTGGAGGCACCCTGGTTGGGAAACACTGAACTAGAGAGTCGTAGGTTGGAAACCATTCATCTAATGCGTTTTTTGGCAAAATTCAGGCCAAGCTGAACGATTTTGCATACTTTGCAAACTTAGTAATTTTGCAACGTCTGGCTGTCAGAGCATGCTGGGAGTTGTAGTTTCACAACAGCGTAAGAGACAATTTTTTTTTATTTTTTTATTTTTTTTACAGGGAAGAGACAGGAACGGAGATTAACCACATAGGACATAATCTTTTATTTTTGTATTATTTGCATTGTATTTCATTAATGTAGCTATTCATTTATTTTGATTATTTTGATTTTGTTATTATTGATTATTATTTATTTTGCTTTTATGTAATTAATGCATTGGTTTATTTATTTTGATTTTATTTAATAATGTAATTTATTTAGTTTTTATTTATTTTGTTTACATTTTTTTATTTATTTAGTTTTATTTATTTATTTAGTTTATTTAGTTAATTTAGTTATTTATTTATTTTGATTTTATTTAGTTATTGTCCTTATGTATTTATTTTATTTTATCTAATGAATTTATTTATTTATTTAAAAAATTTATATAAAAAAAAAATGTTTTTATATATTTAAAGATTATTTATATTCTAACCATTATATAGACCTCCCTCCTTCTCCTTTTGAGTATTTTGCAGCTTTGTTTTTTTTTTTCTTTCCCCCATTGACAAAAAAATGTAGGGACTGCAGGTTGAGTATTTTGGGTATAGTGATAGACCAGAGACCTAGTAGATAAGATCTTTAATTCACAACCTAAAAAATCAAGTTGTGACTGTAGTTAAAGAAAAACAGCTAAATAAAAAAAAAATAAAAAAAAAAGAGTGCCACTCCTGTCCTCAGGTTGGGCGTGGTATTACAACCTGGCTCCATTTACTTTTAATGGAACTGCGCTGCAATACCACTTGCAACCTGAGGACAGGTGTGGTGCTGTTTTTGAATGAAACCTGCTCTATTTTTCTAATCCTGAATAACATCTTCTTTTAGATGACTGTTTCCCAAACAGTGCGCCTCCAGCTGTTGCAAAACTACAACTCCCAGCATGCCCGGACATCGTTGTTTTATTTATTTATTTTTTTGCTCACTGGCAGTTTTGTAACATTGTTACATGCTGAAACAATGGCGTGTTTTTTGTGGCATTTTTTTCAGTTAAAATAAAAAAAAATAATAGAACTCTAACCTTAAATGGGCACTGTCACTTTAAAAAATATTTGACAGGGACATGTCAAAAGTTTTGATAGGTCGGGGCTAAGTTTTTACTTGTTTTTTCTGCCAGCATTTTTTTGTAAACAAAAAGAAAAAAATGCCCCTCAGCGTGTTCCACAACATGTCAAAAGTTTTTGGAAGCAACAGGTACATTTTAAACGTATTTTTTTTTTACTTGTGTACTAATGGGTGATTTTTCTTTGACAACAATAGAGCACATGATTATCCGAAAATATGTAGATTTGTATTCCTTTTTTTCTCTTTTTTTTT
Organism: Hyla sarda; assembly: GCF_029499605.1. NCBI lineage: Eukaryota > Metazoa > Chordata > Amphibia > Anura > Hylidae > Hyla > Hyla sarda. The sequence continues at coordinate 15,232,660 of NC_079199.1, forward strand.
TAACGAACATTTTCCGTTTAAATTTTTGATCTTTAGATCTGAAAGTTTTAAATTAATCTGAGGAGTTCATTTCAACAAAAATCTTTCTTAAAAACCAAAATATGTTTTAAAAATTGTATTTAACATTTTTTTTAATGACTTTCAATCTTCATATACCATTTGAAACTAACCTTTATTTATTTATTTATTTATTTATTTTTTGTACCGGATGCCAATTTCTTTTTTCTTTCTTTATTTTTTAAATTTTCTTTTCAATAGATATCTTTCTTGAAGCAAAAATGTATTTGAAAATTGTATATATATATATTTTTTTTTTTTTACAAAACTTTAGATATTCTTCCGATCTTCCTATACATTTTTCAAAAACTTTTATTTTGATTATTTTATTTATTATTATTTTATTTATTTATTTTGATTATTTTATTTACATTTTATGTTGCGGCTTTCAAAATCCATATAATAGGAAAAGCAAACTGTATTTGAAAAAAAAATGTGTATATATATATATATATATATATATATATATATATATATACACACATATATATATAGATATATATTTATTTATTTTTAATGTACCGTATTTAGTTATCATTTATATTTATTTATCATCATTATTATTATAATTTTTATTTGTTTTTACTTTTTATGTTGCAGCTTTGAAAATCCATATGATAGGAAAAGCAAACTGTATTCGAAAAAAATGGGTATATATATATATATATATATATATATATATATATGTATATATATATATACACACACACACACAATCACACATATATATATATATATATATATATATATTTTTTTTATGTATTTAGTTATCATTTATATTTATTTATCATTATTATTATTATTATGATTTTTATTTGTTTTGACTTTTTATGTTGCAGTTTTGAAAATCCATTTAGTGAGTTAACTGGAAAAGGAAACTGCATTAAAAAAAATGTAATATATATATTTATTTATATTTTGTATTTATTTATTTTTAGGTATTCATTTTATTTATTTATTTTTAACATTTTATGTTGTGGCTTTGTAAATCCGTATAATGAGTTAATCAGAAAAGCAAACTGCATTTAAAAAAATAAAAAAATTTGGTGAAAGTCAATTTTAGCAAGACCACAAAATGGTCGTCCTTTTTATGGGGTCGGTTGAGGAGGATATGCCTGTAATAACATGGAGCGTAACGATAATAACATGCGCTCCGGTTTCTCGTAGGACGGGACCAGAGACCCATAAACACGTTAGGAGGTTATCCTGGGATTACAATAGACACTAATAGCGATTCTGGAAGTGTCAGGCATAATCCTGGTTAATAAAACGGAGACGTCGCTTCATGTGGGCGGAAGTTGGATGCCCCGAGGATAATTCCGCCGCTCTCCTATATGTCTATATTTGTTGCTGTTGAAATGGAGTAAATGAGGGGGTTGGTTGTGTGATATAAGATGCAAGGGTATTTCGTTACATTTTGGCTGCGCTCGTCCCAACGCGTTTCATCTCCTGGACGCACTTCAGTGGAGGATTGGTAAACCATAATTGTGCATTCCATTTGGAGCAGAAATGTTACAAAAAAGATACAAATGTCTGAAAGGGATCTAGATGAGGAGCGGTCTATTACCTCATCTTCAGCTGCTCCGTGCCACATGGCTTACATTTTAGGTCTCATTAACCCTAAGCCTCGGCTGGAGATCCCTCAGAAGAGAGGAGAAGAAATGGCGCAGGTCTTGCCCTTTTGTTATATTTACCATCCATATTAGATGACAGTAAAACAAGTGAGAACAGGTACAGAGGTTATCAAACTCTTCTCCTAGCCTAGTAGAGACGTGAAACGCATTGTAGCTCTGGATTAGCTCTTATACCCCAGAGCTCTCTAGGGCAGTGATATCCAAACTGCGGACCTCCATATGTTGCAAAACTACAACTGCCAGCATGCCCGGACAGCCGTTGGCTGTCCGGGCATGCTGGGAGTTGTAGTTTTGCCTCCGCTGGAAGTCTACAGTTTGGAGACCGCTGCTCTAGAAGGCGCAACAAATACCAGTGACTTAACCGGCCATACATGTGAGACATGTGTTAGATAAACCTGACAATTTTGGCAAGACCAGAGAATAATCAGGCATGTTGAATTTCGACTGCCCAATCCTTTTTGTTCTTAAGGAGATAACTGTCACGATGCCGGCTGGCAGGTAGTGGATCCTCTGTGCCAGAGAGGGATTGGCGTGGACCGTGCTAGTGGACCGGTTCTAAGCCACTACTGGTTTTCACCAGAGCCCGCCGCAAAGCGGGATGGTCTTGCTGCGGCGGTAGTGACCAGGTCGTATCCACTAGCAACGGCTCACCTCTCTGGCTGCTGAAGATAGGCGCGGTACAAGGGAGTAGGCAGAAGCAAGGTCGGACGTAGCAGAAGGTCGGGGCAGGCAGCAAGGATCGTAGTCAGGGGCAACGGCAGAAGGTCTGGAAACACAGGCAAGGAACACACAAGGAACGCTTTCACTGGCACTAAGGCAACAAGATCCGGCAAGGGAGTGCAAGGGAAGTGAGGTAATATAGGGAAGTGCACAGGTGATTACCCTAATTGGAACCACTGCGCCAATCAGCGGCGCAGTGGCCCTTTAAATCGCAGAGACCCGGCGCGCGCGCGCCCTAGGGAGCGGGGCCGCGCGCGCCGGGACAGAACAGACGGGGAGCGAGTCAGGTAGGGGAGCCGGGGTGCGCATCGCGAGCGGGCGCTACCCGCATCGCGAATCGCATCCCGGCTGGCAGCGGGATCGCAGCGCCCCGGGTCAGAGGACGTGACCGGAGCGCTGCAGCGGAGAGAGTGAAGCGAGCGCTCCGGGGAGGAGCGGGGACCCGGAGCGCTCGGCGTAACAGTACCCCCCCCCCTTGGGTCTCCCCCTCTTCTTGGAGCCTGAGAACCTGAGGAGCAGACTTTTGTCAAGGATGTTGTTGTTACGCCGAGCGCTCCGGGTCCCCGCTCCTCCCCGGAGCGCTCGCTACACTTCCCTCACTGCAGCGCCCCGGTCGGTTCCACGGACCCGGGGCGCTGCGTTACTACCTCCGGCCGGGATGCGATTCGCGATGCGGGTAGCGCCCGCTCGCGATGCGCACCCCGGCTCCCGTACCTTACTCGCTCCCCGTCAGTTCTGTCCCGGCGCGCGCGGCCCCGCTCCCTAGGGCGCGCGCGCGCCGGGTCTTTGCGATTTAAAGGGCCACTGCACCGCTGATTGGTGCAGTGGTTCCAATTAGTGTTTACACCTGTGCACTTCCCTATATCACCTCACTTCCCCTTCACTCCCTCGCCGGATCTTGTTGCCCTAGTGCCAGTGAAAGCGTTCCTTGTGTGTTCCTTGCCTGTGATTCCAGACCTTCTGCCGTTGCCCCTGACTACGATCCTTGCTGCCTGCCCCGACCTTCTGCTACGTCCGACCTTGCTTCTGTCTACTCCCTTGTACCGCGCCTATCTTCAGCAGCCAGAGAGGTTGAGCCGTTGCTAGGGGATACGACCTGGTCACTACCGCCGCAGCAAGACCATCCCGCTTTGCGGCGGGCTCTGGTGAAAACCAGTAGTGACTTAGAACCGATCCTCTAGCACGGTCCACGCCAATCCCTCTCTGGCACAGAGGATCCACTACCTGCCAGCCGGCATCGTGACAGTAGATCCGGCCATGGATCCCGCTGAAGTTCCTCTGCCAGTTGTCGCTGACCTCACCACGGTGGTCGCCCAGCAGTCACAACAGATTGCGCAACAAGGCCAACAGCTGTCTCAACTGACTGTTATGCTACAACAGTTACTACCACAGCTCCAGCAATCATCTCCTCCGCCAGCTCCTGTACCTCCTCCGCAGCGAGTGGCCGCTTCTGGAATACGACTATCCTTGCCGGATAAATTTGATGGGGACTCTAAGTTTTGCCGTGGCTTTCTTTCCCAATGTTCATTACACTTGGAGATGATGTCGGACCAGTTCCCCACTGAAAGGTCTAAGGTGGCTTTCGTAGTCAGCCTGCTGTCTGGAAAAGCCCTGGCTTGGGCCACACCGCTCTGGGACCGCAATGACCCCGTCACTGCCTCTGTACACTCCTTCTTCTCGGAAATTCGAAGTGTCTTTGAGGAACCTGCCCGAGCCTCTTCTGCTGAGTCTGCCCTGTTGAACCTGGTCCAGGGTAATTCTTCCGTTGGCGAGTATGCCGTACAGTTCCGTACCCTTGCTTCAGAATTATCCTGGAATAATGAGGCACTCTGCGCGACCTTTAAAAAAGGCCTATCCAGCAACATTAAAGATGTTCTGGCCGCACGAGAAATCCCTGCTAACCTACATGAACTCATCCATCTTGCCACTCGCATTGACATGCGTTTTTCCGAACGGCGTCAGGAGCTCCGCCAGGATATGGACTCTGTTCGCACGAGGCGTTTCTTCTCCCCGGCTCCTCTCTCCTCTGGTCCCCTGCAATCTGTTCCTGTGCCTCCCGCCGTGGAGGCTATGCAGGTCGACCGGTCTCGCCTGACACCCCAAGAGAGGACACGACGCCGCATGGAGAATCTCTGCCTGTACTGTGCTAGTACCGAACACTTCCTGAAGGATTGTCCTATCCGTCCTCCCCGCCTGGAAAGACGTCCGCTGACTCCGCACAAAGGTGAGACAGTCCTTGATGTCTACTCTGCTTCTCCACGTCTTACTGTGCCTGTGCGGATGTCTGCCTCTGCCTTCTCCTTCTCTGCTGTGGCCTTCTTGGACTCTGGATCTGCAGGAAATTTCATCTTAGCCTCCCTCGTCAACAGGTTCAACATCCCGGTGACCAGTCTCGCCAGACCCCTCTACATCAATTGTGTAAACAATGAAAGATTGGACTGTACTATACGTTTCCGCACGGAGCCCCTTCTAATGTGCATCGGATCTCATCACGAGAGGATTGAACTGTTGGTTCTCCCCAATTGCACTTCTGAAATCCTTCTTGGACTTCCCTGGCTTCAACTCCATTCCCCAATCCTGGATTGGTCCACTGGGGAGATCAAGAGTTGGGGGCCCTCTTGTTCCAAGGACTGCTTAAAACCGGTTCCCAGTAAACCTTGCCGTGTCCCTGTGCTTCCTCATGTAACCGGTCTCCCTAAGGCCTATATGGACTTTGCGGACGTTTTTTGCAAAAAACAAGCTGAGACTCTACCTCCTCACAGGCCTTATGATTGTCCCATTGACCTCCTCCCGGGCACTACTCCACCCCGGGGCAGAATCTATCCTCTGTCCGTCCCAGAGACTCTTGCCATGTCTGAATACGTCCAAGAAAATTTAAAAAAGGGCTTTATCCGTAAATCCTCCTCTCCTGCCGGAGCCGGATTTTTCTTTGTGTCCAAAAAAGATGGCTCTCTACGTCCTTGCATTGACTACCGCGGTCTTAATAAAATCACGGTTAAGAACCGCTACCCCCTACCCCTCATCTCTGAACTCTTTGATCGTCTCCAAGGTGCCCATATTTTTACCAAACTGGACTTAAGAGGTGCTTATAATCTCATCCGCATCAGAGAGGGGGATGAATGGAAAACGGCATTTAACACCAGAGATGGACACTTTGAGTATCTGGTCATGCCCTTTGGTCTATGCAACGCCCCTGCCGTCTTCCAAGACTTTGTTAATGAAATTTTTCGTGATCTACTATACTCCTGTGTTGTTGTATATCTGGACGATATCCTGATTTTTTCTGCCAATCTTGAAGAACACCGCCAGCATGTCCGTATGGTTCTTCAGAGACTTCGTGATAATCAACTCTATGCCAAAATAGAGAAATGTCTGTTTGAATGCCAATCTCTTCCTTTTCTAGGATACTTGGTCTCTGGCCAGGGACTACAAATGGACCCAGATAAACTCTCTGCCGTCTTAGATTGGCCACGCCCCTCCGGACTCCGTGCCATCCAACGTTTTTTGGGGTTCGCCAATTATTACAGGCAATTTATTCCACATTTTTCTACCATTGTGGCTCCTATTGTGGCTTTAACAAAAAAAAATGCCGATCCCAAGTCTTGGCCTCCTCAAGCGGAAGACGCCTTTAAACGACTCAAGTCTGCCTTTTCTTCGGCTCCCGTGCTCTCCAGACCTGACCCATCTAAACCCTTCCTATTGGAGGTTGATGCCTCCTCAGTGGGAGCTGGAGCTGTCCTTCTACAAAAAAACTCTTCCGGGCATGCTGTTACTTGTGGTTTTTTTTCCAGGACCTTCTCTCCGGCGGAGAGGAACTACTCCATCGGGGATCGAGAGCTTCTAGCCATTAAATTAGCACTTGAGGAATGGAGGCATCTGCTGGAGGGATCAAGATTTCCAGTTATTATTTACACCGATCACAAGAACCTCTCCTACCTCCAGTCTGCCCAACGGCTGAATCCTCGTCAGGCCAGGTGGTCTCTGTTCTTTGCCCGATTTAATTTTGAAATTCACTTTCGGCCTGCTGATAAAAACATTAGGGCCGATGCTCTCTCTCGTTCCTCAGATGCCTCTGAAATTGAACTCTCTCCTCAACACATCATTCCTCCTGACTGCCTGATTTCCACTTCTCCAGCCTCCATCAGGCAAACTCCTCCAGGAAAGACCTTTGTTTCTCCACGCCAACGCCTTGGGATCCTCAAATGGGGTCACTCCTCCCATCTCGCAGGTCATGCGGGCATCAAGAAATCTGTGCAACTCATCTCTCGCTTCTATTGGTGGCCGACTCTAGAGACTGATGTGGTGGACTTTGTGCGAGCCTGCACTATCTGTGCCCGGGATAAGACTCCTCGCCAGAAGCCCGCTGGTTTTCTTCATCCTCTACCTGTCCCCGAACAACCTTGGTCTCTGATTGGTATGGATTTTATTACTGACTTACCCCCATCCCATGGCAACACTGTTATTTGGGTGGTCGTTGATCGATTCTCCAAAATGGCACATTTCATCCCTCTTCCTGGTCTTCCTTCAGCGCCTCAGTTGGCTAAACAATTTTTTGTACACATTTTTCGTCTTCACGGGTTGCCTACACAGATCGTCTCGGATAGAGGCGTCCAATTTGTGTCTAAATTCTGGAGGGCTCTCTGTAAACAACTCAAGATTAAATTAAATTTTTCTTCTGCATACCATCCTCAATCCAATGGACAAGTAGAGAGAATTAACCAGATCTTGGGTGACTATTTACGACATTTTGTTTCCTCCCGCCAGGATGACTGGGCAGATCTTCTACCTTGGGCCGAATTCTCGTATAATTTCAGAATCTCTGAATCTTCCTCCAAATCTCCGTTTTTCGTGGTGTACGGCCGTCACCCTCTTCCCCCCCTCCCTACCCCCTTGCCCTCTGGTCTGCCCGCTGTGGATGAAATTTCTCGTGATCTTTCCACCATATGGAAAGAGACCCAAAATTCTCTCTTACAGGCTTCTTCTCGCATGAAGAGATTCGCAGATAAGAAAAGAAGAGCTCCTCCCATTTTTTCCCCTGGAGACAAGGTATGGCTCTCCGCTAAATATGTCCGTTTCCGTGTCCCGAGCTATAAGTTGGGACCACGCTATCTTGGTCCTTTTAAAGTTTTGTGTCAAATTAATCCTGTCTCTTACAAACTTCTTCTTCCTCCTTCTCTTCGTATCCCTAATGCCTTTCACGTCTCTCTTCTTAAACCTCTCATCCTCAACCGTTTTTCTCCTAAATCTGTTCCTCCCACTCCTGTTTCCGGCTCCTCGGACATCTTCTCTGTCAAAGAGATTTTGGCCTCTAAAAAGGTCAGGGGAAGAACTTTTTTTTTAGTGGATTGGGAGGGTTGTGGTCCAGAAGAGAGGTCCTGGGAACCTGAGGACAATATCCTGGACAAAAGTCTGATCCTCAGGTTCTCAGGCCCCAAGAAGAGGGGGAGACCCAAGGGGGGGGGTACTGTTACGCCGAGCGCTCCGGGTCCCCGCTCCTCCCCGGAGCGCTCGCTACACTTCCCTCACTGCAGCGCCCCGGTCGGTTCCACGGACCCGGGGCGCTGCGTTACTACCTCCGGCCGGGATGCGATTCGCGATGCGGGTAGCGCCCGCTCGCGATGCGCACCCCGGCTCCCGTACCTTACTCGCTCCCCGTCAGTTCTGTCCCGGCGCGCGCGGCCCCGCTCCCTAGGGCGCGCGCGCGCCGGGTCTTTGCGATTTAAAGGGCCACTGCACCGCTGATTGGTGCAGTGGTTCCAATTAGTGTTTACACCTGTGCACTTCCCTATATCACCTCACTTCCCCTTCACTCCCTCGCCGGATCTTGTTGCCCTAGTGCCAGTGAAAGCGTTCCTTGTGTGTTCCTTGCCTGTGATTCCAGACCTTCTGCCGTTGCCCCTGACTACGATCCTTGCTGCCTGCCCCGACCTTCTGCTACGTCCGACCTTGCTTCTGTCTACTCCCTTGTACCGCGCCTATCTTCAGCAGCCAGAGAGGTTGAGCCGTTGCTAGGGGATACGACCTGGTCACTACCGCCGCAGCAAGACCATCCCGCTTTGCGGCGGGCTCTGGTGAAAACCAGTAGTGACTTAGAACCGATCCTCTAGCACGGTCCACGCCAATCCCTCTCTGGCACAGAGGATCCACTACCTGCCAGCCGGCATCGTGACAGTTGTCCTCAGGTTCCCAGGATCTCTCTTCAGGACCACAACCCTCCCAGTCTACTAAAAAAAAATTTTTCCCTCTGACCTTTTTGGCAGCCAAAATTTCCTTGACCGAGAAGACGTCCGAGGAGCCGGAAACAGGAGTGGGAGGAACAGATTTGGGAGAAAAACGGTTGAGGATGAGTGGTTTGAGAAGAGAGACGTGAAAGGCATTAGGGATACGAAGAGAAGGAGGAAGAAGAAGTTTATAAGAGACAGGATTAATTTGACACAAAATTTTGAAAGGACCAAGATAGCGTGGTCCCAACTTGTAGCTAGGGACACGGAAGCGGACATATTTAGCGGAGAGCCATACCTTGTCTCCAGGGGAAAAAACGGGGGGAGCTCTTCTTTTCTTATCCGCGAACCTCTTCATGCGTGAAGAAGCCTGTAAGAGAGAATTTTGGGTCTCTCTCCATATAATGGAAAGGTCACGAGAAATTTCATCCACAGCGGGCAGACCAGAGGGCAAGGGGGTAGGGAGGGGGGGAAGAGGGTGACGGCCGTACACCACGAAAAATGGGGATTTGGAGGAAGATTCAGAGACCCTGAAGTTATACGAGAATTCGGCCCATGGAAGGAGATCTGCCCAGTCATCCTGGCGGGAGGAAACAAAATGTCGCAAATAATCACCCAAGATCTGGTTAATTCTTTCTACTTGTCCATTGGACTGGGGATGATATGCAGAGGAAAAATTTAATTTAATCTTGAGTTGTTTACAGAGAGCCCTCCAGAATTTAGACACGAATTGGACACCTCTATCCGAGACAATCTGCGTAGGCAACCCGTGAAGACGAAAAATGTGTACAAAAAATTGTTTAGCCAACTGAGGCGCAGAAGGAAGACCAGGAAGAGGGATGAAATGTGCCATTTTGGAGAATCGATCAACGACCACCCAAATAACAGTGTTGCCACGGGAAGGGGGTAAATCAGTAATAAAATCCATACCAATCAGAGACCAAGGCTGTTCGGGGACAGGCAGAGGATGAAGAAAACCAGCGGGCTTCTGGCGAGGAGTCTTATCCCGGGCACAGATAGTGCAGGCTCGCACAAAGTCCCCAACATCCGTCTCCAGAGTCGGCCACCAATAGAAGCGGGAGATGAGTTGCACAGATTTCTTGATGCCCGCATGACCTGCGAGATGGGAGGAGTGACCCCATTTGAGGATTCCGAGGCGTTGGCGTGGAGAAACAAAGGTCTTCCCTGGAGGAGTCTGCCTGATGGAGGCAGGAGAAGTGGAGATCAGGCAGTCAGGTGGAATGATGTGTTGCGGAGGGAGATCAACTTCTGAGGCATCCGAGGAACGAGAGAGAGCATCGGCCCTAATGTTCTTATCGGCAGGACGAAAGTGAATCTCAAAATTAAATCGGGCAAAGAACAGAGACCACCGGGCCTGGCGAGGATTCAGCCGTTGGGCAGACTGGAGGTAGGAGAGGTTCTTGTGGTCGGTGTAGATAATAACAGGAGAACTTGATCCCTCCAGCAGATGCCTCCATTCCTCAAGTGCTAATTTAATGGCTAGAAGCTCTCGATCCCCGATGGAGTAGTTCCTCTCCGCTGGAGAGAAGGTCCTAGAGAAAAAACCACAAGTGACAGCATGCCCGGAAGAATTTTTTTGTAGAAGAACAGCTCCAGCTCCCACTGAGGAGGCATCAACCTCCAATAGGAAGGGTTTGGAAGGGTCAGGTCTGGAGAGGACGGGAGCCGAAGAAAAGGCAGACTTGAGTCGTTTAAAGGCGTCTTCTGCTTGAGGAGGCCAGGACTTGGGATCAGCACTTTTTTTGGTTAAAGCCACGATAGGAGCCACAATGGTAGAAAAATGTGGAATAAATTGCCTGTAATAATTGGCGAACCCCAAAAAGCGTTGGATAGCACGGAGTCCGGAGGGGCGTGGCCAATCTAAGACGGCAGAGAGTTTGTCTGGATCCATCTGTAGTCCCTGGCCAGAGACCAAATATCCTAGAAAAGGAAGAGATTGGCATTCAAACAGACATTTCTCAATTTTGGCATAGAGTTGGTTGTCACGAAGTCTCTGAAGAACCATACGGACATGCTGGCGGTGTTCTTCTAGATTGGCAGAAAAAATTAGGATATCGTCCAGATATACAACAACACAGGAGTATAACAGATCACGAAAAATTTCATTGACAAAGTCTTGGAAGACGGCAGGGGCGTTGCACAGTCCAAAGGGCATGACCAGATACTCAAAGTGTCCATCTCTGGTGTTAAATGCCGTTTTCCACTCGTCCCCCTCTCTGATGCGGATGAGGTTATAGGCGCCTCTTAAGTCCAATTTAGTGAAGATGTGGGCACCTTGGAGGCGATCAAAGAGTTCAGAGATGAGGGGTAAGGGGTAGCGGTTCTTAACCGTGATTTTATTAAGACCGCGGTAGTCAATGCAAGGACGTAGGGAGCCATCTTTTTTGGACACAAAGAAAAATCCGGCTCCGGCAGGAGAGGAGGATTTACGGATAAAGCCCTTCTTTAGATTCTCCTGGACGTATTCGGACATGGCAAGAGTCTCTGGGGCAGAGAGAGGATAAATTCTGCCCCGGGGTGGAGTAGTACCCGGGAGGAGGTCGATAGGGCAATCATAAGGCCTGTGAGGAGGTAGTGTCTCAGCTTGTTTTTTGCAGAAAACATCCGCGAAGTCCAAATAGGCCTTAGGGAGACCGGTTACTGGAGGAACCACAGAGTTACGGCAAGGGTTACTGGGAACCGGTTTTAGACAGTTCTTGGAACAAGAGGACCCCCAACTCTTGATCTCCCCAGTGGACCAATCCAGGGTAGGGGAATGAAGTTGAAGCCAGGGAAGTCCAAGGAGAATTTCCGAGGTGCAATTGGGGAGGACCAAAAGTTCAATCCTCTCATGATGAGATCCGATGCTCATAAGAAGGGGCTCCGTGCGGAAACGTATGGTACAGTCCAATCTTTCATTATTTACACAATTGATGTAGAGGGGTCTGGCGAGACTGGTCACCGGGATGTTGAACCTGTTGACGAGAGAGGCCAAAATAAAATTTCCTGCAGATCCAGAGTCCAAGAAGGCCACAGCAGGGAAGGAGAAGGCAGAGGCAGACATCCGCACAGGCACAGTAAGACGTGGAGAAGCAGAGTAGACATCAAGGACTGTCTCACCTTTGTGCGGAGTCAGCGTACGTCTTTCCAGGCGGGGAGGACGGATAGGACAATCCCTCAGGAAGTGTTCGGTACTAGCACAGTACAGGCAGAGGTTCTCCATACGGCGTCGTGTCCTCTCTTGAGGTGTCAGGCGAGACCGGTCGACCTGCATAGCCTCCACGGCGGGAGGCACAGGAACAGATTGCAGGGGACCAGAGGAGAGAGGAGCCGAGGAGACGAAACGCCTCATGCGAACAGAGTCCATATCTTGGCGGAGTTCCTGGCGCCTTTCAGAAAAACGCATGTCAATGCGAGTGGCTAGGTGAATGAGTTCATGTAGATTAGCAGGGATTTCTCGTGCGGCCAGAACATCTTTAATGTTGCTGGATAGGCCTTTTTTGAAGGTCGCGCAGAGGGCCTCATTATTCCAGGACAATTCTGAAGCAAGTGTACGGAATTGTACGGCATACTCGCCAACGGAAGAATTACCCTGGACCAGGTTCAACAGGGCAGTCTCAGCAGAAGAGGCTCGGGCAGGTTCCTCAAAGACACTTCGGATTTCCGAGAAGAAGGAGTGTACAGAGGCAGTGACGGGGTCATTGCGGTCCCAGAGCGGTGTGGCCCATGACAGGGCTTTTCCGGACAGAAGACTGACTACGAAAGCCACCTTAGACCTTTCAGTGGGAAACAGGTCCGACATCATCTCCAGATGCAGGGAACATTGGGAAAGAAAGCCACGGCAAAACTTAGAGTCCCCATCAAATTTATCCGGCAAGGATAAGCGTATCCCAGGAGCGGCCACTCGCTGCGGAGGAGGTGCAGGAGCTGGCGGAGGAGATGACTGCTGAAGCTGTGGTAGTAACTGTTGTAGCATAACGGTCAGTTGAGACAGCTGTTGGCCTTGTTGCGCTATCTGTTGTGACTGCTGGGCGACCACCGTGGTGAGGTCAGCGACAACTGGCAGAGGAACTTCAGCGGGATCCATGGCCGGATCTACTGTCACGATGCCGGCTGGCAGGTAGTGGATCCTCTGTGCCAGAGAGGGATTGGCGTGGACCGTGCTAGTGGACCGGTTCTAAGCCACTACTGGTTTTCACCAGAGCCCGCCGCAAAGCGGGATGGTCTTGCTGCGGCGGTAGTGACCAGGTCGTATCCACTAGCAACGGCTCACCTCTCTGGCTGCTGAAGATAGGCGCGGTACAAGGGAGTAGGCAGAAGCAAGGTCGGACGTAGCAGAAGGTCGGGGCAGGCAGCAAGGATCGTAGTCAGGGGCAACGGCAGAAGGTCTGGAAACACAGGCAAGGAACACACAAGGAACGCTTTCACTGGCACTAAGGCAACAAGATCCGGCAAGGGAGTGCAAGGGAAGTGAGGTAATATAGGGAAGTGCACAGGTGATTACCCTAATTGGAACCACTGCGCCAATCAGCGGCGCAGTGGCCCTTTAAATCGCAGAGACCCGGCGCGCGCGCGCCCTAGGGAGCGGGGCCGCGTGCGCCGGGACAGAACAGACGGGGAGCGAGTCAGGTAGGGGAGCCGGGGTGCGCATCGCGAGCGGGCGCTACCCGCATCGCGAATCGCATCCCGGCTGGCAGCGGGATCGCAGCGCCCCGGGTCAGAGGACGTGACCGGAGCGCTGCAGCGGAGAGAGTGAAGCGAGCGCTCCGGGGAGGAGCGGGGACCCGGAGCGCTCGGCGTAACAATAACCCATCTGCCAGAGCTGTCTGCCTGCACCTGAACACATGAACAATCGGCTGAGCTGAGTGTGCATACATATGGGGTGATCGGGCAAGATTCCTGGATGTCTTTCACTTATGCTATGTTGCTCCACTATCCCACAAGGCCCCATAAAAGATACCATGAAAAATCCTACCAGCCCACTAGATACTTACCCTACTTATTCCACATTCCACCAGATACTCACCCCACTTATCCCACATTCCACCAGGCCTCATACCGGATACTTACCCTACTTATTCCACATTCCACCAGGCCATATAACAGATACTTCCGCCAGGACATATACCATATTGTTACTCAACTTATTTCACATTCCAACAGGTCATATACCAGATACTTACCCCACTAATTCTACATTCCACTAGGGATCATACCGGATACTTACCCAACTTATCCCACATTCCACCAGGCCTCATACCGGATACTTACCTAACTTATTCCATATTTCCCCTGACCTGATACTTAACCCGCTTTTTCCACATTCCACCAGGCTATATACTGGGTTCTTACCCAACTTATTCCACATTCCACCAGATACTCACCCCACTTATTCCACATTCCATCAGGCCATATACATGATACTTAAAGGGTTAGTCCAGTGGTGGAAAAACTTATCCCCTATCCTAAGGATAGGGGATAAGTTTGAGATCGCTGGGGCGCCGACCACTGGGGCCCCCTGCGATCTCTCTGTACGGGGGCCAGGCTCTCCGGCCAGATAGCAGCGGGGGCGACGGGGGCCAGGCTCTCCGCACGAAGCGGCGGCCGACACACCCCCTCAATACATCTCTATGGCAGAGCCGGAGATTGCCGAAGGCAGCGCTTCGGCTCTCCCATAGAGTTGTATTGAGGTCGACACGCCCCCTTCCCGCGGGCTGTTGGGGCCCCGTACAGGAGATCGCAGGGGGCCCCAGCAGTCGGACCCCCGCGATCTCAAACTTATCCCCTATCCTTATGATAGGGGATAAGTTGTTCCCCACTTGGTTCACCACTGGACTACTCCTTTAACACACTTATTCCACATTCCATCAGGCCATTTACCAGATACTCACCCCACTTATTCCACATTCCACCAGGTTATATACCAGATACTTACCCTGCTTATTCCACATTCCACCAGGCCTTATACCAAATATTTACTTCACTTATCCCAAATCCCAGCACACAATATACCAGATACTTACCCCACTTCAAGAACCCATAGCAAATACTTATCTTGCTTATACAACCAGCCCACCAAGCCCTATATTAGATATCTTAATTTATAAGGCCAATGACAGATACCCCATCATGCAAAGCTCCATAGTAGATACTTAACTTACATCCACCATTGCACTAGACCCCAATTGAAATACCTACTGCCTTAAAGGAGAACTCCAGAATATAAAAATTGTCCCCCATACTGCCAGCAGTAAAAAATAAATAAAGATGTACATACGTTCCTTGGCTCCCCCGGGGCCTCCGGTAACCGGCTCCGGTCTCTGCCGCGATCCTCTTCCTGGTTGCCGGTGGTCGGCGAGTCATACTGCACTCAGCCAATCACCGGCCGCAGCGAAGTCCCGACTCGGCCGGTGATAGGCTGAGCGGCAGTGTGAAGTTTTCGGCCCCGGCAGCAGGTGCCGGTGTAGTGAAGAATTTTGTGTCCTGAAACGTTCTCACACTGCCGCTCAGCCTATCACCGGTCGAGTCGGGACTTCGCTGCGGCCGGTGATTGGCTGAGTGCAGTGTGACTCGCCGACCACCGGGCAACCAGGAAGTGGATCGCGGCGGAGACCGGAGGCCCCGGGGGAGCGAAGGAAGGTATGTACATTTTTATTTTTTTTTACTGCCGGCAGTATGGGGGACATTTTTTATATTCTGGAGTTCTCCTTTAATTCACCATCCCACCAGGCTCCATATCAGAAACTCACCCCATGTCTATAGTACATATGTCACTGAAATCACTCTAATCTTCACCTATGAGGACTGGTGGATCAAAATGACTTTATTTACCCAATTTTTAATATTGTCTTGGGGAATAAAAGCCATTAGCAAAAGATTATAATTCCCGCAGCCGTAATTTCGATTCAGTGTATCATTCCTGAGTCTGGTTTAGAAATTGAAGTCATCTTTCTGGTTGTTACAGTCAACATTCTATTCGAAAAAAATAGAAAACACAAACTTGACCTATTTATGGGTTACATGAACCTCTCCTTTGGTACTGCACTAGTAAATGTCAATTGCTGGTTTAGTTTTTCACGTTAAGCGATGCCCGTAGGACCGGGCCAAGAGTGCGGTGAGACCACTAACATGATTTTTAAGTATATAATTATCCTAAAATGAAGTTCAACAAAGTTTTAGAGATGAAGGGAGCAAAGACAGAGATGCCAGTTGTGTTAAAGCAGAGAGCAGATGCATTAAGAAGATGGATATGTGTTCATTCTGGTGAGGGCATCTGCCGGTAGGAGAAACCTGTTTGACCTGGGGCACTTATGTGAAAGGAAGATGATGAGTGTGATACATGGTCCCTCTCTTCACCAGTCTATTTCTCTTCCATATGTCTCCTCTTCTTCCAAAGTCTCTGCCTCTTCACTAGTTTCCTTCTCTGCACTAGTCTACTACTCTTCCACTAGTCTCCTCTCCACTCCAACCATTCTCCTCCACCTCAGTAGTCTCTTCCTTTTCAGTAGTCTCCTCCTCTTCATCAGCTTCATCCTCTGACCCTAGTCTCTTTCTCTTCATCCATGTCCCCTTTCACCCCAGTCTCTTCCTCTTC
The DNA here is from genome assembly GCF_029499605.1 of Hyla sarda. Classification (NCBI taxonomy): domain Eukaryota; kingdom Metazoa; phylum Chordata; class Amphibia; order Anura; family Hylidae; genus Hyla; species Hyla sarda. The sequence goes on from NC_079199.1 coordinate 15,248,886, forward strand.
AGCAGTCTCCTACTCTCTTACCAGTCTCTTCCTCTTCATCAGTCTCTGCCTCTCCCTCCAGTATATTTCTCCTCACCTGAGTTATTTTCCTTTTCATCAGTCTCATCCTCTTCCCTAGTCTCCTCGTCTTCACCAGTCTCCTCCTCTTCACCAGTCTCCTCTTTATCACTATCTTCCTCTACACCTGTCTCCTCCTCTTCACTAGTCTCCTCCTCTTTATCAGTCTCTTCCTCTACACCTGTCTCCTCCTCTTCACCAGACTCCTCCTCTTCACCAATGTCCTCACCTTCATCAGTCTCCTTCTATCACCAGTTCCTTTATATGTCTTTTAGTCTCTCACAGGCTCTTCCTCTTTACAAGTCTCCTCCCTTTCCTGTAGATCCTCCTCCACTAATTTCCTCTTCTTTCACCTTCACCTCCTCTTCACCAGTCTTTTTCTTCTCAAAAGTCTCCTCCTTTTCACCAGTCTTTTTCTCCTCACCAGTCTCCTCCTTTTCACCAGTCTCCTCCTCTTGACCAGTCTCTTCCTCTTTACCAGTTTCCTTTCCCTCACAGTCTCTTCCTCTTTATAAGTTTCCTCTTTTCCCTGCATTCTTTTCCTCTTCCACCACTTTCCTCTTCTTCCACCTTCTCCTTCTCTTCACCAGACCCCTCCCCTTTATCAGTCTTCTCCTCTCTTACCAGTCTCTTTCTCTTTATAAGTCTCTGCGTCTCTAAGTTTTTAGTTTTTTTTATATGTCTCCTCCCTTCCCTGAAGTCTTCTCTTCTGCAATATCCTCCTCTTCCCCAGTTTCCTCCTTTTCACAAATCTCTCCTTTTCAGTCTCTTCTTCTTCACCGGTCTCATCTTCTTCACCAGACTCCTCCCCTTTATCAGTCTTCTCCTCACTTACAAGTCTCTTTCTCTTTATAAGTCTCTGCGCTTTCATCAGTCTCCTCTCCTTTTTATCAGTCTCCTCTCCTTTTTATCAGTCTCCTCTTCTTCACCAGTCTCCTCTCCTCTTCTTCACCAGTCTCCTCTTATTCACCAGTCGTCTCTTCTTCACCAGTCTCTTCTTCTTCACCAGTCTCCTCTCCTTTTTATCAGTCTCCTCTTCTTCACCAGTCTCCTCTCCTTTTTATCAGTCTCCTCTTCTTCACCAGTCTCCTCTCCTTTTCACCAGTCTCCTCTTCTTCACCAGTCTCCTCTTCTTCACCAGTCTCCTCTTCCACCCTTCTAAATTTTCCCCTCTTCCCTCAAAGGGGTTAACACTTCTCTCCCGTCCCACCTCAGGAAAAGTCACCGTCATTCGCTGTTTTAATTTTTTTCTTTCTTTCCAACAACTTTGAGGCTTAATAGCTTTAAAATTTTACAAGTTGTAAAAACAATTAAAGCCGTAATTTGAAAAATAAGCAGAACCGGCCCCTTCAAAAAGCCTGTGAACCTTTCACACTTCACGCTTAAATGGGACCTTGTGCTACAGTCAAAGCCGAGGCCGTCTATGACAAAACACAGAAGCGTCCCGCGACTCGGCTGATGCCAGTTTGGACTCGCTGTTTATTTTCATGATTCCATGGAAGAATTTTAATTTAATGAGTGTTTCGTCCGCTAATGTAAAGCATGGATGGAAGCGTGTAATTATGATGTCAAAAATATTTCAACTTAAACAGCAGCAGCTGACAAAAGGGATTTGATTTGCATCTGAATTGTGTCTCGGTTGGGGGGGGGGGGGGGGTGGAGGCGGGGGTGGGGGGGCACGCAGCCTCGCAGCGAATAACCTCAACGGCCGTATTGTTCCTCATCCCGATTCCTTCCATGGCTCCTACTCCCAGGATATGAGAACATTTCGCACCTCATAATGTATTTTACTGTTTTCTTTCGCCTTCTTCTTCTCCGTACGTGTTGTGTCTTATGTGGGATGACGCCACGTACAGTTGTTTTTCTTGCAGCCTCTTTAATAACAGTGGAGAGGGCTGGACGTGGCTGGAGCGCTGCTGCTGCCGGCCTTTGTTCTGCCGATCTACTGTCCACGTTTGTCACTAAACTGAATGATGTTGACATTAACTTGGAGTTTGTAGACTAAAGTGTGAAATGTGGCACCAACGTCAAAGGTTATGGGGGACAAGGGGTACCCACAAGGCGGCACTGCGCAGGGTTATGTCCTAAAATATTATTAGAAATAATTATGGAAAATTTACCAGGGGCTTTGTGCTGCTGCGCTGGTGTATCTAAGCATAACACATGCTTAGATACATGCAATAATGTGTTGTTGCTTTAAGAAATGTACCATGTGACTTGTTACCCAGGAGGTACCAGTGACCAGGGGATCCCAAGAGTGACCTATGGGCTCCCTGCTAGTCTCCCTATATAAGCCCTGGGTGGAGCTAGTTCGCTGTTTTCTGCTGAGGTCCAGTCAAGTCGAGTCCTAGTGTTTGTGTCCAGAGTCATTGGAGGCTTCAAGTCCAGTCCTGCAGCCACAGTCAATTGCAAATAGTCTACAGCCATAGCATTGTCAGTCCTCAGTCAAGTCAGTCCCTGTCATCTATCAAGTCAGCGTGGTCTGCATTCAATTGTCCAGTCCTACTACAAGTCCCAGCAAGCCCTTAAAGGAGAACTCCGGAATATAAAAATTGTCCCCCATACTGCCGGCAGTAAAAAAATAAAGATGTACATACCTTCCTCCGCTCCCCCAGGGCCTCCGGTAACTGGCTCCGGTCTCCACCGCATCCACTTCCTGGTTGCTGGTGGTCGGCGAGTCATACGTCACTCAACCAATCACCGGCCGCAGTGAAGTCCCGACTCGGCCGGTGATAGGCTGAGCGGCAGTGTGACGTTTTCAGCCCCGGCCGCAGGTGCCGTTATAGTGAAGAATTTTGTGTCCTGAAGCGTTTTCACACTGCCGCTCAGCCTATCGCTGGCTGAATCTGACTTCGCTGCGGCTGGTGATTGGCTGAGCGCAGTAAGATTCTCCGACCACCGGCAACCAGGAAGTGGATCGCGGCGGAGACCGGAGCCGGTTACCGGAGGCCCCGGAGGAGAGGAGGAAGGTATGTACATCTTTATTTTTTACTGCCGACAGTATGGGGGACAATTTTTATATTCCGGAGTTCTCCTTTAAGGTCTCTGCATCACTGGTCACCTCCTTGGGCCCTGGCTGAACTGTATAGACTTTACCATCTGTCTACCCTCAGTAAAGCTACCGTTGTCTGTAACTTGGCGTTGGAGTCATTATTGCCCCTGTGCCTAGCCTAGGATCCAGCGGTATACCTTCAGGTGGTATCAAGGATAAACCACGCCCTGGCATCACGAATACAAGGGGTTAATGCCATCTGCCCCTAGGGTAACATCTGCCCTCATCACACCCCGTTACCACATTATTATATTTACTGTATTCACTGTATTATATATCCACTGTACCTTTAAGAAGGAGATGCAGAGTAACCAGGTGATCCTGTCTGCCCAATGGAAACCACCAAATTGTCCTGTATATAGTGTAAGGGGGTGGGGGGGGGAGTGGCCCAAGTTCAATGCAGAGTTCACTGTAAGCTACAGTGTGGAAAAGAGGTGGAAGGTGTGTGTGGTGAATCCAGAGGGAAGCCTGAAGGAAGACTCTAAATCAAGTCAGCCACGCTATTCTGTAAGTGTTCCCCGTACAGTTGGTGAGTCTACCCTGGCGGTATTAGTAATTGGACCTTGTCAGAACCCTAGTCAGCTTGGCATATCCCCAAGTCTCAAATCTCAAGTCTATCTAAATCAAGTGGATGAAAAGCACCATAAGTCCCAGCAAGGCAACAGGGATCCCAAGGGTTACACTGCATCCTTCCTACTCTGCTCTCTACTGTGTGTAATACCATCTACACCTACTCAGTAAAAGGCAGTTATTCGTAACCTGGTATTGGTGTGTTCATTGCCCCTGTGTCTGGCCCAGGAGAAGCTGTCTCCACCTCAGACTCTGTATAGGCTAACGGTGCCCTGGCATCACGAATTGACAAGTCTACCTTGCACCCCTGTGTCACCACAGGTATGGAAGTTGCGACAAAGACCTAGAAGTCCAAAAGTGCCAGAAACCACGTGTTGTTATGGAGGGACGGGGATCTCTTATTGACTGTGTGAGACTTTAGCCCTGAGGGAAGCCATGTCTGATACTACAGGAACCCACCAGCGAGGAGGAAGGTTCCAGTTTCCCAGAAACACCCCCATATAGGTCCAGATAAAAGGGGGAGAGTATTATGTGTGTCCATGAAAGTGACGTGACAGTTCTGGGCCTAGTGAGCTGAGCGTTAGGAACGTCATGGCAACAAGGAAGGGCCGTGCCATGTATCATCATGACAATAGTCCTCCTGCATAGAATGGTGGAGGAAACTCTCTGGGCCTAAGAGGGGAGCGAGGTGGAGCGGTACCTCATGGCATAGGGTGAGTGTTAGCAGCAGTACATAGAAAGGAGGTAAGAAAGGAGGAGTGAGGCACGTGGAAGGCAAGAGGTCCCCTTTATAGCAAAGAGTCCACTGTAGTCCAGGAGAGAGATGTCCAGAGCCTCCAAAATAAAGACATGGAGCAGTGTTTCCCAACCAAAACTCCAATTCCCAGCTGTCTGGACATGTTAGGAGTTGTAGTTTTGCAACAGCTGGATGCACAGTGGCTGTCTGGGCATGCTGGAAGTTGTAGTTTTGTAACAGCTGGAGGCACGGCGGCTGTCTAGGTATACTGGGAGTTGTAGTTTTGCAACAGCTGGAGGCACACACTGCCCTATGTGAATGAAACAGTGTATGACCTGCATGTATTACTAGCAGTATAACAGCGCCACCTAGTAGTCAAGTTACCATTAACCTGAATGAATTGTCCCTCTACCTTTGCTGATCAATAGCCATAGCTGGATACAACGCTTGCACCTTAGACAACCTGAAGCAATAGTCAAGTGTTTTCCAAACAGTGTGTCTCCAGCTGTTGCAAAACTACAACTCCCAGTATGCCAGGACAGCCAAAGCCAAAAACTTTGACTGTAAATTCTTATAAAGTGTATACAGTTGGGCACGTGCCAATAACACCCATGTTTGGCTGAATATTTGCTGGTCCTGCACTGCTTCATCTCAGCCACTAGGGGAGCTGTGCACAAACCTGAACTTGGTGCAGCTGACATTGGTGCTACAACAAAAAAAATTAGGGTTACTGTCCCTTTAAGAACAACTCTCAGATTCAGCCCTGCACTGTCGGGCCATGTTCACACTGCGGCATTTCCGTGTGGAACTCGATGGGAATATTCCGCTCGCAGAGGCCCATTGATTTGGATGGGATTGTGCTGCACAGTACACACAGCGGTATTTCCGCGTCGGAATCACTTCTCTTTGCGGAATCCACTCAGGAATGCATTGCCCTCTGGTCATTGCCTAAAGCATTGTTTCCTGGCCAGTGTGCCTCCAGCTGTTGCAAAACTACAACTCTCAGCATGCCCGGACAGCTGAAGGCTGTCCGGGCATGCTGGGAGTTGTAGTTTTGCAACAGCTGGAGGGAGAATTTCTGTTTTGCAACAGATGGAGGCACTTTGGTTGGTAGACACTGTCTAAGGCATTAAAGGGGTACTCCACTGGAAAACAATTATTTTTAAATCAACTGGTGCCATAAAGTTAAACAGATTTGTAAATTACTTCAATTAAAAAAATCTTAATCCTTCCAGTACTTATCAGCTGCTGTTATGATCCACAGGAAGTTCTTTTCTTTTTGAATTTCCTTTCTGCCTGACCACAGTGCTCTCTGCTGACACCTCTGTTCATGTCAGGAACTGTCCAGAGTAGAAGAAAATCCCCATAGCAAACCTATCCTGCTCTGGGCAGTTCCAAAAATGGACAGAGGTGTCAGCAGAGAGCACTGTGGTCAGACAGAAAGGAAATTCAAAAAGAAAATAACTTCCTGTGGATCATAACAGCAGCTGATAAGTACTGGAAGAATTAAGATTTTTTAATAGAAGTAATTTACAAATATGTTTAACTTTCTGGCACCAGTTGATTTAAAAAAAAAAAAAAAAAATGATTTCCAGTGGAATACCCCTTTAAAATAATGACCGGCAGGAAATTCTGTCCGAGCATGCTGGGAGTTGTAGTTTTACAACAGCTAGAGGGGAAATTGTAGTTTTGCAACAGCTGGAGGCACACTGGTTCGGAGACATTGCCTTAGACAGTAAAACAATGACTGGATGTAAATTCTGTCCGGCCTTGCTGGGAGTTGTAGTTTTGCAAACAGCTGGAGGCACACTGGTTGGGAGACACTGTCTAAGGGTATGTTCACACGGCGGAATTTCCATGCGGAATTCCTCCGTAATTGAATGCCAATTGATTTGAACTGGATTCCACATTCCCATTCAGACAGCAGAAATTCTGTAGTGGGCATTCCGCCCCGAAAATTCTGCTTTCCGCAAAAATATCAGACCAGGAATTCTGCGACAGAATCCCTTTGGGATCAATGGGGCTGGAATTTTGGTGAAGTTCTTGACGATATCCTGCCGGAATTCCAGCAGGGGAATTCCGCAGTTCTGTTCAGCAAGCTTTGCAACAGCTGGAGGCACACACTGGTCGGGAAACACTGGCCTAAAGGGAGTTTTGTAGAGTTAGTTCTACTAAAAGGCACCGCAAGCCGCAATCTATGCAAAAAGAAAACCCTGCGCCCCCCCCCTCCCGGACGGCCCCTCCCCGGAGTCTGCACTTTGTTTAGGGCAAGTGTGAGATTTCTCTTGTGCGGCACCAGGTTTCTAAACAGCGGCCACGTCTATAGCGCGCAGAGCAATCAGCCGGCAATCTCCAGAATTACGAGGGGCGCTCATTCCTGCCCTCCGCAGACGCTGTCCAGAGGCCTCGCTGACACTCGCTCCAAACATCTCTTGTTTACAGAAAGTTTTCCATCTTGATTTCGGGAGTGGGATCAGATTCAAAGCAGCGCCCGTCCGAGATTTACAAAATCTAAACCTCGCCACAAAGTGTTCTCTAATTGTAGGCTTCGCCCCCGGGGCGGTTTTGGTGAAGCTTCGTTCCTGCACGAGGCCTTCAGCTGACATATGGCGGCATCAAGAGCAATTAAGGACTTTATGGCCGTCAGATAACGGAAAGGGGGCGGGGCCTGTTTTTAGGTGTTTTCTGCACAAAATGGGAAATCGTGTAACACGGCTTCGAAAGTCCCTCACGTTCCCTGTCGGCACCTGACCGTGCTTGTTTAAAGGGGCACTTCACTGGAAAACATATTTTTTTTTTAAATCAACTGGTGCCAGAAAGTTGAACAGATTTGTAAATTACTTCTATTAAAAAAATCTTAATCCTTCCAGTACTTATCAGCTGCTGTATGATACACAGGAAGTTCTTTTCTTTTTGAATTTCCTTTCTTCCTGACAGTGCTCTCTGCTGACACCTCTGTCCATGTCAGGAACTGTCCAGAGCAGGAGAGGTTTTCTATGGGGAGTTGTTCCTGACATGTTTCCGCTGCGGAAAATCCTTCGTGTTTGGATGCAGCAGAATTTCTTTTGAAAACAACGGGACTTTTCTGAAAAAATATTTCCAAGCTGACATTTTTCTGCTGAATTCTGCTTGGAAATTCCGTTGGCATAAACCAAGCATTATACTCCGCTCACATCTAAAGCAGCAGATGGGATTTCATGATGTCTTATACCCCACTCATATCTAAAGCGGCATTCAAAATGTGTTATTGTCTTGTACTCCCTTCACATCTAAAGCTGCACTCAGAATAACATGATACCTTATACTCTATTCACATCTAAAGCTGCATTCCAAATTATATTGTGTTTTATACTCTATTCACATCTAAAGCTGCACTCAGAATAACATGATACCTTATACTCTATGGCATTCATTGATTTGTCACTTTCTTGTTACATGGCATTGTGGGAGATTATCACCCATCTGCAGGACAGACCATAGGTTTTTGAGAGGTGGGGGGTCTGAATGCTGAGACCCCATCTGTTCGGGTCCTTGTCCCCTGAGTGACTAAAGATACAGTGCACATGCTCAGACATTGCTGCATTTGGTCTTCTGAAGAAAGACAAGCGCTGAACTTACCATCGGCAGTACCATGGCAGGGGGAATTTGGTGACAAGGGACCTCCAGCGGTTGTCCCAACTGTTCAGCTATGATAAGTTATAATACTGGGACAACTACCCCTTTAATTGATTATATACACTCATGGCTGTAAATGTTGGCACCGATGAAATTTTGCTAGAAAAAGTATTTCTCACAGAAAAGGATTGCAGTAATACATGTTTTGCTATACACATGTTTATTCCCTTTGTGTGTATTGGAACTAAACCAAAAAAAGGAGAAAAAAAAGCAAATTGGACATAATGTCGCCAAACTCCAAAAATGGTCTGGACAGAATTATTGGCACCCTTTCAAAATTGGGGAAAAATATGATTGTTCAAGCCTGTGATGCTCCTTTATACTCACCTGGGGCAAGTAACAGGTGTGTGCAATATAAATATCCCACCTGAAAGCAGATAAAAAGGAGAGAAGTTCACTTAGTATTTGCATTGTGTGTCTGTGTGTCACACTAAGCATGGACAACAGAAAGAGGAGAAGAGAACTGTCTGAGGACTTGAGAACTAAAATTGTGGAAAAATATCAACAATCTCAAGGCTACAAGTCCATCTCCAGAGATCTAGATTTGCCTTTGTCCAAAGTGCGCAACATTATCAAGAAGTTTACAACCCATGGCAGTGTAGATAATCTCCCTGGGCGTGAACGGAAGAGAACATTGATGAAAGGTGTAAACGCAGGATAATCCGGATGGTGGATAAGCAGCCCCAAACAAGTTCCAAAGATATTCAAGCTGTCCTGCAGGCTCAGGGAGCATCAGTGTCAGCGCGAACTATCCGTCGACATTTAAATGAAATGAAACGCTATGGAGGAGACCCAGGAGGACCCCACTATGGAGGAGACCCAGGAGGACCCCACTATGGAGGACCCCACTATGGAGAAGACCCAGGAGGACCCCACTATGGAGGAGACCCAGGAGGACCCCACTATGGAGGAGACCCAGGAGGACCCCTACTATGGAGGAGACCCAGAAGGACCCCACTATGGAGGAGACCCAGGAGGACCCCACTATGGAGGAGACCCAGAAGGACCCCACTATGGAGGAGACCCAGGAGGACCCCACTATGGAGGAGACCCAGGAGGACCCCACTATGGAGGAGACCCAGGAGGACCCCACTGTGGAGGAGACCCAGGAGGACCCCACTATGGAGGAGACCCAGGAGGACCCCACTATGGAGGAGACCCAGGAGGACCCCACTATGGAGTAGACCCAGGAGGACCCCACTGCTGACACAGAGACATAAAAAAGTAAGACTACATTTTACCAAAATGAACTTGAGTAACCAAAATCCTTCTGGGAAAACGTCTTGTGGACAGATGAGACCAAGATAGAGCTTTTTGGTAAAGCAAATCATTCTACTGTTTACTGAAAACGGAATGAGGCCTACAAAGAAAAGAACACAGTACCTACAGTGAAATATGATGGAGGTCAGTGATGTTTTGGGTTGTTTTGCTGCCTCTGGCACTGGGGGCCTTGAATGTGTACAAGACATCATGAAATCTGAGGATTACCAATGGATTTTGGGTCGCACTGTACAGCTCAGTGCCAGAAAGCTGGGTTTGCATCTGAGATCTTGGGTCTTCCAGCAGAACAATGACCCCAAACATACGTCAAAAAGCCCCCAGAAATGGATGACAACAAAGCGCTGGAGATTTCTGAAGTGGCAGCAATGAGTCCAGATCTAAATCCCATTGATCACCTGTGGAGAGATCTTAAAATTCCTGTTGGGAAAAGGCGTCTTCCAATAAGAGACCTGGAGCAGTTTGTAAAGGAAGAGTCGTCCAACATTCCGGCTGAGAGGTGTAAGAAGCTTATTGGTGGTTATAGGAAGTGACTGATTTCAGTTATTTTTTCCCAAGGGTGTGCAACCAAATATTAAGTTAAGGGTGCCAATAATTTTGTCCAGCCCATTTTTTTTTAGTTTGGTGACATTATGGGCTGTTGGGATGAACATTAAATGGCCTTTACAAAGGTTAGAAGAAATTTTGGCAGTTTTTAAATAAAAATATTCGAGGTTCTAATTTACATAATGACAGCAAATACCACAATGTCGCAAAAATTTATCATAAGAACACGATGATAGGGAACATTTGATGAGAAATTATTATTATTTTTTTTTTATTATGAACCAATAAAGTTTTTACTTTTTAAAGGGAAGAATGAATATTTGAAAAAAAAAATGTCATCCTATTCGAACACACACACAAAAAGAAAAGTCTGCGCACATAAATGGTGGTTGTCAGGTTGATTTTTAGTGGCAACCTACTACAGTACGACCTTTAACCTCCCCTAATAATCAACCAGAGGGTCGCCCACTTTAGGGGGAAAGACGTTCCAGCCCGTAACCTACGGTAAAACTTCCTACGCGACATGGAAAATGCACCAACCTTTCAATTCTCAACCGAAAATAATTTTTGGATCTTTTTTGTTGAAAAAATAAAATAAAAAATAAATAAAGAAATAAAAAATTAGCTGGAAATTAAGGAGAAAAATTCCAGTGCACCTCAGAAATCCCATTACTTCTTCTGATCATTGAACATGAAAACCTACAGTCATCCCGAGATGTAACCCAAGTCCCAATATGAAACATGCCCCGACAATTAACTACTGTGATACTTCAAGACTCTATTAGAGACCTTGAAGTGAATGAAATGAATTTTGGGGGAAAAAAAAAAAATTTCTAAATTGGGAATTACTCTCTTTTCATGTAAGTAAATTGTTCTCTGGAAAACTTTCAATTGCGAGGAAACACAACACAGGGGTGATTGGTCTGCTTATGCCATGGATGATTTTTTAACTCAATTATATTTTGACAATTCGGCATAAAACGAGGGTGCATGTCTTTATTTAAGCTGTATACCTTCCATAGGATCCGTCATCTGATGGGGCATGGCCAGCGTCAGCCCTAACCGGGTTTGACAAGGGCATTTGGTGGTTGTAACTCAAATCTAATTCAGAACATCTTAACACTCGACTTGTCAAGCGGCTAAATTGCAGCGTTTTGCTGTACGCGGCAGGACGGGACCGGCCGGCGGAGAAAGTTTACGCTCGAGTTTAGGCCGTAACAATTACGCTTTCTCTCAGCCGTGGGATTTAAATTCTCAGACCTGAAAATGACTGGAAAATAGACTTTCCAGGATTAAGGGCAGAATTTGGGGAGATTTGGCATTTTGGAGAAAATGGAGAAAAATGTGTCTTATGTTTATTTACTTTAAAGTTCCTGGAAGAGTTTCTGTTTTTTTCAGAAGATAGAGAACATTATATTTTTCTATAATTTTTTTTATAAGAATAAAAATTACGTTTTATATATATATATATATATATATATATATATATATATATATATATATAAATAAATATACATATAAACCTTACCGTAATTTTTATTCTTATAAGAAAAAATAAAAATAAAAAGTTGAAAAGCTAAAGAAGTTCTCTAAGGGTCTATTCACATGGCAGAATTTCCCACCTCAAATTAAAGGTGTATACCATGAAAAAACATTTTCCTTCATGTCAACTGGCTCCAGATAGTTGAACAGATTTGTAAATTCCTTTTATATATAAAAAAAAAAAAAATCTTAACCCTACCAGTACTTATCAGCTGCTGAAGTTGAGTTGTTCTTTTCTGTCTGACCACAGTGCTCTCTGCTGACACCTCTGTCTGTCTCAGGAACTGTCCAGAGCAGGAGGAGAGGTTTGCTATGGGGCTGTGCTGCTACTCTGGACAGTTCCTGACATGGACAGAGATGTCAGCAGAGAGCACTGTGGTCAGAAAGAAAAGCATAACTCAACTTCAGCAGCTGATAAGTACTGGAAGGATTAAGATTTTTTTTTTTTAATAGAAGTAATTTACAAATCTAAATAGTGGTGATACGGGAAAGGAGAGGGCACACAAAGAGGTTACTTCACCCTAATTATGGTGCAGCACGGTATCGGCAACATAAATAGTCGTCTCCTGCGGGGTGCACATGCGAGAAGTGAATTATAATACAAGGAAGAAAACATACGTGCACTCACCGCTCAGCGGAGACAATTCGGTGTAGGGGTCCGGTTAATGGGTAGCTGGATCACAGCATCAGCGTCAGGTGTAATGGCGCTCGGAGGCTACGCCGGCAGTTTCACACGTGATTGCGTGCTTCTTCCGGCCTACACCGGACCCCTACACCGAATTGTCTCCGCTGAGCGGTGAGTGCACCTATGTTTACTTCCTTGTATTATAATGTACAAATCTGTTCAACTATCTGGAGACAGTTGAAATGAAGACATTTTTTTTTCATGGAATACCCCTTTAAAACCCATAGACTTCTATGGGATTCCGCTCTCCCATTCACACTTCTGAATTTCCGCTTGCGGAAATTCAGAAGTGTGAATGGGAGTGCGGAATCCCATAGAAGTCTACTGGCTTTAATTTGAGGTGGAATTCCGCAAGCAGAAATTCTGCCGTTTTAATAGACCCTCAGACTGGGTCCACACACTACGGAATTTCTGTGTGTAATTCCGCTAACAAATTGCTATGCAATGGGATCCCCCTGCTCAGTGCACACTACAGTATCTCAGCGGCGGACATTGCCACGCTGAAATTCCGCCGCCGAAAGAACGATCTTGCTCACTCTTTCAGCGGAATCTGCCTGGAATACATTGCCGTCTATGGGAACTGTAATCTATGTGTGGTCAGTGCTGGCCGCGCTCGGAAATGCTGCAGATTTAGGCTCTTTTCACACTAGTGATTTGAAGTTCCGTCGCATGTTCCGTCACGATTTTCGGCAAAAACCTGCCGTTACAAAACCCCTGACGGGCGAGAGTAAATCGCATTGCAGCCTATGGGATTTTGTAACTGCCTGTTTGCCCCCGTATATGCCCGTAATTCATTACGGACGTTATCCAGTGACGGGACATCATGGCGGAAAAATTACTGCATGCAGTCATTTTTCCGCCACGATGTTCCGTCACTGTATAACGTCCGTTCCTCTAAGTCATGTGATTCTTTAATCATATCACTCAAGGATTTCTATTGAAGAAATGGGGAAGAACAATGCTAATGTTAAAGGGGTACTCCGGTGGAAAACTTTTTTTTTTTTTTTTCAATGAACTGGTGCCAGAAAGTTAAACAGATTTGTAAAATACTTCTATTTAAAAATCTTAATCCTTTTAGTACTTATTAGCAGCTATACACTACAGAGGAAATTCTTTTCTTTTTGAATTTTTGTCTTGTCCACAGTGCTCTCTGCTGACATCTCTGTGCGTGTCAGGAACTACTGCTCTGGACAGTTCCTGGTATCGGCATCAGGTGTCAGCAGAGAGCACTGTGGACAAGACAAAAAAGAAATTCAAAAAGATATAAAAGAAATCATTTCCTCTGTAGCATACAGCTGCTAATAAGTACTGGAAGGGTAAACATTTTTTTAATAGAAGTCATTTACAAAACTTTCTGGCACCAGTTCATTTAAAAAAATAGCATTTTTTTTTTGCGTGTTTTTTTGTTTTTTTTTTTGTTTCCCATTGACTTACACAGTGGAATGTCCGAATGGAACCTGTTCGGAAATGCGCCATCTCATAGACGGCAATGCAGTTCCTTGTGGAATCCGCAAAAAAACTATTGAACTGGTTCATTGTTTTTGCGGATGCCGGAATCAGGATTTCCGTTGTGTGCATGGTGTAGCAGAATCCTATTAAAATCAATGGGACTCTGCTGCTGCGGAATGCCCGTGTGGAATATTCATGCGGAATTCCACACAGACATTCTGCTATGTGAACAGGGTCTAAGGGAGAGAAATGCCAAGATTTCTTAAATTTTTTTTTTTTTAATTAAATAAAAAAAAACAGAGTCTCAGCATGGTGTGATTTGGGAAAACTGCCCAAAAAGAGTAAAAATGAAAAAAAGAAAAGAAAATAAAACACCCAAAAAGCGTAAAAACAACAATTGAGTTTCGTAATTTCATAATTTCCTATCCTCTCAGATAACATCTAGATTCAGCTTTTTTTTTTTTTGCCAAAAAGGGGTAACCCAGCCTCCGTCTGCACGTGGCTATAAAATAGTAAAATATTTTCCTTTGAATAAAACATTTTATATTTATTAAAAATATTTTATTTATGAATTTGTTTCCTTATTTATTTATATTGTTATACTTACTTACACTATTTATATTATTTAAAATGTATATTATTAATAATAATAAATAATATTTAAAAAAGCAATGATTTCATAATTATGTTATATACTATATATTCAGACAGTGTTTCCCAACCTGGGTACCTCCAGCTGTTGCAAAAAGCACAACTCCCAGCATGCCCGGATAGCCTTTGGAGCTGTAGTTTTACAATGGCTGGAGGCACTCTAAATTGGAAACACTCGCGACCATGACACCCATCGGCTTGGGCGGCCACCCATCTCTCCCTATCCGTCTGCACACACATGCACGCTCAGCTTAGCAGAGTGTTCATATGTTTGAAATGGTAAAAGAAGGATGAACCTCTACCAGCCTTCAGCTTATCTCCTTTTTTAATATGTCCCCCAGTACAGTGTTTCCCAATCAGTGCGCCTCCAGCTGTTGCAAAACTACAACTTCCAGCATGCCCGGACAGCCTTTGGCTGTCCGGGCATGCTGGGAGTTGTAGTTTTGCAACAGCTGGAGGCACAACGTTCGGAAGACACTGGTAAATATGATACCCATAGCCGAATTCTTGTTTTGCCACCAGCTATCTCTCCCTATCCGTCCGCACACATGCACGCTCAGCTTAGCAGAGTGTTCATATGTTCGAAATGGTAAAAGGAGGATGAACCTCTACCAGCCTTCAGCTTATCTCCTTTTTTAATATGTCCCCCAGTACAGTGTTTCCCAATCAGTGCGCCTCCAGCTGTTGCAGAACTACAACTTCCAGCATGCCCGGACAGCTTATTGCTGTCCGGGCATGCTGGGAGTTGTAGTTTTGCAACAGCTGGAGGCACAACGTTCGGAAGACACTGGTAAATATGATACCCATAGCCGAATTCTTGTTTGGCCAACAGCTATCTCTCCCTATCCCTCTGCACACATGCACGCTCAGCTTAGCTGGGCATGCTGGGAGTTGTAGTTTTGCAACAGCTGGAGGCACCCTGGTTGGGAAACACTGCATTAAGATGATTTAAAAAAAAAAATATATATATAAATTGGGCATGAAGCGGTCAGATATTTTCCTTGCTGCTTTAAACAACCAGAAAGCCCATGAAACGGTTAAACCCTCACGTTTCCATAAACGCCTTTTGATAGCTTTGCCACCTTAAATTACCTCCACTTGAAGGGTTTTACCTCCCAAATCCGTCCCTTAACTACAGATACTGTTTCTCATTTCTGAAGATTGACTTGTTGGAAGAAAAAAAAAAAAATTCCACCGTTGACCGAAATTAATTATAGAAGAAGAAAAAAAGTCAAGGTCTGAATTGTTTATGAAATGTGGGAAGTAAAAAAAAAAAAAAAAAAATTTAAAAATAAAAAAAATTACATTAAATCCACAAAAATCAGTCAGGATTAGAGTAACCAACATGTTATTTCGACATCGGAATATCAAAAGATTCAAAATATTTTCAAGTTGAGCTGAGAACATCTTTAAACAATTTTGCTTTTTTTTTTTTTTTTTTTTTTTTCTCCCCCTGAAACGCACAAGATCTAGCGAAAGCTTTCCAAAATCTGAGATTTGATAATTTATCTTTTTGTTAAATACAACAATAAAACGTAAGCCCCTCCGGGGGCTCGTAAACGCCTTCCTCAAGGATTGGAGCTCGTGGGCCCTAAACCCCCCCCCCCTCCAACCCCCCACCCCGGGTCCGTGCTTGGCAAATGATTCATATACGGAGAAATGTCACTGATGTGATGTGTTAACCGTCAAGAAAGTCGGCGCTAATTGGAATTATAAACAGCAGATAAAACGCTATTATCCCTAATATTTCCGTAGACTTTTACGAATTCCTCAAGCTATCGGTTAAAATAACAGAAAAAAAAAAAAAAAGAAAAAAAAGTTGCTTCTAAGCTTTTTTAGCAGTTTGCGTTCAGTCGACTACACCGCCCCCCCCCCCCCAAAAAAAAATAAAAATAAAATAAAACTGTAAAAAAAAATAATAAAAAAAAATACAACTGTTTTTATATGTTGCACATCTTGGCAAAACATTAACCTTTCTAATATACTTCATGAAAAAAAAAGACCACTAGGGGTCCCCATACCATCCAGAACATAATCCTGTCCAGATGCAGCATCATCTTTGTCCCAGCTGAAGCACAGGCAGGGACAAAGTCCAGGAAGTGAGGGGCGGGGCTAGTACTCCTCTGTACTCACTCCTGTCCTATCAGACTGCAGCATGAAAACAGAGAGGAGGGGGTTACAGAGCAGCCGGCAGTGATTGGATGAAGAGACCCAGCACAGCACAGTGGATGTCAGAATGAGTGAGCAGCAGAACGGAGGGATTTGTGAGCCGAATACAGAAGCTAGACATGTAAAGAATCTGCATGACCTGGTGAGTAACATATAGAAGCAGTATTTATTTTCTGTAATATGAAAGGTATGGTGTATGGGATGACTATGTAGAATTCGGGTTGTCGCAGCCACTCCACCTTATCCATGGCGCTAGACAGTGGACTTTAACATTAAAGGGGTTCTCCGGCGCTAAGAAATCTTATCCCCTATCCAAAGGATAGGGGATAAGATGCCTGATTGCGGGGGTCCCACCGCTGGGTACATTGGTACTCTTACTCGGTCTTAAAAACAATGGTATTGGGACCTGCTTAATTCAGAAGTATAACACTGTTTCCGTTTACTGACAACAAGCAGAGATGTTAAAAATCTAAAGACAATGAAACCTTAGATGTTTTCTTCAGTAGCATAAAGCTCAAATATACTGTAACAACCTGTGAAGCTCCGAGAGCAGAACATTCTCCGGACAGACTTTCAGCCTCTGAAGAATGTTTCAATTCAATGGCAGCAAGCAGAGATCTTGAAAAGGGTGAAGAATTTATATGCAAAGAGAGCAATTCTGGGGTAGCTGGCGCAGATTATATTTACAATAGCAGGTGTAAATTGTAGAATATTTGGCACACAGTGAAGCCAAGCCCCCTTCATGTGAAACCACACCCTCTCCGAGCTAACTCCGCCTACTTTGTGCAGGACATCATAAATTCCCCACAAAGCCTAAGAGAAAGTTGCAGTATTAGAGGACCTTTAAAGGGGTTATCCAGGAAAAAAAAATATATATATTTATATATTTTATATATATATATATATATATATCAATCAACTGGCTCCAGAAAGTTAAACAGATTTATAAATGACTTATTTAAAAAAAATCTTAATCCTTTTAGTACTTACGAGCTGCTGAAGTTGAGTTGTTCTTTTCTGTCCAAGTGCTCTCTGATGACACCTGTCTCGGGAACTGTCCAGAGTAGAAACAAATCCCCATAGCAAACCTCTTCTTCTCTGTGCAGTTCCCGAGACAGACAGAGGTGTCAGCAGAGAGCACTGTGGCCAGACAGAAAAGAACAACTCAACTTCAGTAGCTGATAGTTATTGGAAGGATTAAGATTTTTTAATAGAAGTCATTTACAAATCTGTTTAACTTTCTGGAGCCAGTTGATTGAGATATATATATATATATATATATATATATATATATATATATATATATCAGTTTTTCCTGGAATACAATTGTTTCTATTGTGCTTTCACTCTTATCTTTGTCGTTACCGTTTTGTTACTTTTCCATCTTTGTTCCTGTCTATTCTCAGCCTCTAAACTTCTCTCCTTCACTCAGTTTCTGGCATTTTTTAAAACACACAAAACATTGGGATCTATCAGCCTCCCCATCTGGCTGTCAGTCTTCTCTGTCCTCACCGCGTCAATTACAACAATCAGGATTGAGCAGGGAGCACTGGCCTTCATCATAGCTAACAAGGACGAGCAGTATATATAGTGTGGGGCTGTAGGTGTCCCCTAATGCCTGCGCCCTACAGTAACACTTACACTGTCTACAGCAGTGTTTCCCAACCAGGGTGCCTCCAGCCATTGCAAAACTACAACTCCCAGCATGCCCGGACAGCCGAAGGCTGTCCGGGCATGCTGGGAGTTGTAGTTTTGCAACAGCTGGAGGCAACCTGGTTGGGAAACTATGCTCTGGATTTAAAGATGAATGCTGCCAATAATTGACAGCAAGCAGAGATCTTGAAAAAGAGGCTAAACTTTTAATCTCATTTATTGAAACTGGAAATTTCTTTTAAAAAAAACCAATACAGATAATTACTCCCAGCAAGTCCGGACAGGTAATTCTACTGTTGAAAAACTACAACTCCCAGCGTGCCAGGACATCCTTCAACTGTATAGTAGTTATAAATCTCCTCTTCAGCTCTATCTGTATACTACTGCTATGTTTATGGGATCAGGATATATAGTAGTTATACACCTCCCCTCCAGCTCTATCTGTATACTACTGCTATGTCTATGCGATCAGGATATATAGTAGTTATACACCTCCCCTCCTGCTCTAGCTGTATACTGCTGCTATCTCTATGCGATCAGGATATATAGTAGTTATACACCTCCCCTCCAGCTCTATCTGTATACTACTGCTATGTCTATGCGATCAGGATATATAGTAGTTATACACCTCCCCTCCAGCTCTATCTGTGTACTGCTGCTATCTCTATGGGATCAGGATATATACAGTCATGGCCGTAAATGTTGGCACCCCTGAAATTTTTATAGAAAAATGAAGTATTTCTCACAGAAAAGGATTGCAGTAACACATGTTTTGCTATACACATGTTTATTCCCTTTGTGTGTAATACACCTCCCCTCCAGCTCTATCTGTATACTGCTGCTACTATCTCTATGGGATCAGGATATATAGAAGCTATACACCTCCCCTCCAGCTCCATCTCTCTACTTTTGCTTCTCTCACTAGGAGATCAGGATTTATACAATAGTAATACACCTCCCCTACAGCTCTATCTGTATACTGCTGCTACTATCTCTATGGGATCAGGATATATAGTAGTTATACACCTCCCCTCCCAGCTCTATCTGTATACTGCTGCTGCTCTCTCTATGGGATCAGGATATATAGTAGTTATACACCTCCCCTCCCAGCTCTATCTGTATACTGCTGCTGCTATCTCTATGGGATCAGGATATACAGTAGTTAAAATGCCATTAAAGTAGTTGAAAAACCAGATGATTCATGGGAAATGTAGGCTGCATTACCCACATCATAGTTCAGTTGTAAACCAAAATGAAGCCTATTCCATACCTGCCACAACAGCAAAAAAAGGTAAGCACAAGGCATATGAAAGAACCTTTACATCATTCTCTAATTATAGCCTAGACTGCACTAAGGGTGAGATCCGCAGTTAACTCTTTAGATGCAACAGCTGGAGGCACCCTGGTTGGAAAAAAACACTGAGGGTATATGCCCTGTCATCTCAGATCAGTGCTTTCCAATCAGGGTGCCTCCAGCTGTTGCAAAACTACAACTCCCAGCATGGCCGGAGAGCCGTTGGCTGTCCGGGCATGCTGGAATTGTAGTTTTGCAACAGCTGGAGGCACCTTGGTTGGGAAGCACTGTCTCAGACAGAACTAGGCAAGGCTTAGAGCGCCATGGAGTCCTGACCACTACAGGTGCCAGTCAACCATGGACGCTATAGAGATGATGGAGAACACAGTTACACTTGTTTGTGGTTGACACCTACATTGTTTATGTCATTGAATTTACTGATGGAAATAGCCTGGAAAATCGTAAACGGGAACAAGGATTTTTGCGGATTTACATATGATTTGCATCTGATTACACGGTCGAGCGCTGCCCGACTGATGTGTACAGCAAAGTCCATTACATGTTCTGTAAATAAAGCTTTGAAGTTCAAGAATTCCAGCGCTCAACTCGACCTTGTATAAACATCTTCTGATCACACGAGATGATAAACCATCCTGGGGCGCTCACGTTATGGCTGTAAGAGTGTGAAACGACAATAAATAATAATATTAATGATATCAATAATAATAATAATTTTATTTATATGGCTCTAACAGATTCCGCAGCACTTTAGAATTTTGGGGTACAAATAAAGACAAGTATCAGACAGAACAATATAATACACTAACTATTCAAACAGGAGGAATGAGAGCTTACAGACTACGAGGAATGGGGGGGAGAAAGGAGGCATAAAGGGCTTTTATTGATACAATGGTCCAGCCATATTTTATACATACACTTCATGCCGCATGTTGGACCGGATCCAGCGCTACCTTAATTCCTATATAATACTGTCTCCTATATACAAGAATATAACTACTATAATACTGCCCCCTATATACAAGAATATAACTACTATAATACTGCTCCTATATACAAGAATATAACTACTATAATACTGCCTCCTATATACAAGAATATAACTACTATAATACTGCTCCTATATACAAGAATATAACTACTATAATACTGCTCCTATATAGAAGAATATAACTACTATAATACTGTTCCTATATACAAGAATATAACTACTATAATACTGCTCCTATATACAAGAATATAACTACTATAATACTGCTCCTATATACAAGGATATAACTACTATAATACTGCCTCCTATATACAAGAATATAACTACTATAATACTGCCTCCTATATACAAGAATATAACTACTATAATACTGTCCCCTATATACAAGAATATAACTACTATAATACTGCTCCTATATACAAGAATATAACTACTATAATACTGCCTCCTATATACAAGAATATAACTATTATAATACTGCTCATATATATAAGAATATAACTACTATAATACTGCTTCTATATACAAGAATATAACTACTATAATACTGCCTCCTATATACAAGAATATAACTACTATAATACTGTCCCCTATGTACAAGAATATAACTACTATAATACTGCCCCTATATACAAGAATATAACTACTATAATACTGCTCCTATATACAAGAATATAACTACTATAATACTGCCTCCTATATATAAGAATATAACTACTATAATACTGCTCCTATATATAAGAATATAACTACTATAATACTGCTCCTATATACAAGAATATAACTACTATAATACTGCTCCTATATACAAGAATATAACTACTATAATACTGTCCCCTATGTACAAGAATATAACTATAACACTGCCCCCTGCGGGTTACTGTATTATTACGTCTTTGGGCGCTGTTTATTACTATGTCAGTATTTTTTGGTTTCCTCACATGCACTAATAGGAAAACCATTGACCCCTCACTTGCTGGAATTTCCCGGACATGTCACTTCTGATCAGGTGATCGGTATGACGGGACGTTTTCGCAGCCTTGACTGTTAATCCTCAGAGACGCCTCAATTTTCCAAGTCCCCCTATTATAAAGCTTCGGATAAGGAGCGCAGCTTAACCCCTGACTGCCCTTCTTAAACAAACAGGACCCTTATACGTAGCGCGTAGCGACCATCATTAGGCTCCTTCCACCTTAAGTAAAACAGATGCTCGGGGCCTAATACGGTCAGGACGGGTTTACTTCCAGGAGGCCGGAGCAGGGGATGTCACTACTTTGCCGCAGTAATTACCGAAATTAAGGAATTGAAGCACTTTTCCCTTTGTCAGCGCGCCCTGCCCTCCTTGTCACTTTCCCTTTGTTAATAAGCAGGCGCAATTTCAACCACAAGGGCCATTTTGATGCTTTTATCACTGCGGCCTACAGCCGGATATATATGCGATCGGACAGCGTAAGATTTATGGCGCTGCCAGCAGAAATGATTGCCCCCCCCCCCCCTTTTTGCAGCGATGTAATTGTTTCCAGCTGTCGGGATTTCACTTCCACGGCTGCGTTCAGACAGGAGTGGTGTCAGGATTTACTCGCGCCCCGCCGTAGACGGAATTCATAATTATGGGATCATCTCGGAGCCTCGTGACTTTGTAGGCCGGCGGCGGCCGGGGATGTAGTTAACGTATAGAAACACTTTATCTTGTTACATAAAACTCCCTTGGAAGGTGGAGAAAAAACTTTTTAAATAACTTTATTCACAGCTGAGATTTGATCATTTTAAGAAGGAGGCCTAAAGCCTGAGGCTGCACCACTGAAACATTCATTTAGTCCTACTCCTCTGTGTTGATCTTGTATGGATTTAATCATCATCTACATCAATATCTACATCCTTTAATAGTTGCGGATATATGGGTTGATATTGGTAATATTAGACTATCAAATATCCCAGGGCCTGAGGCTGCACTACTGAAACTTTCTGATGACATTGCATTTTCTATGTTCTCTCCTGACGATCTTGTATGGATTTATTAATCATCTACATCAAGTTTCCTTCAATAGTTGTAGATGTATGTGTTGGTTTTTGTGTATATGGGGATATAAATCTGCCAAATTTCCCATAGCCTGAGGCTGCACTACTGAAACTTTCTGATGACATTGTCTCTTCTATGTTCTGTCCAGGAGATCTTGTTTGGGTTCAATCATAATCTACATCAATGTCTACATCCAGTATTCTTCAATAGTGGCAGTGGTATATTTTGGTATTTATGTAGATGTGGTACCACGGGTGGTGTAGGGAAATATCTGATCACTTCGTGACGCCAGGGCACCGTTACCCTATACACGGTCCGAGGTTGGAGACAGCTTCTTCTGGGCCAAACACGGGGATTAAATGAACACTATGACGTCAGGTTACGGATAACTGTCTTTACTGAGCATATGGTAATACACGAACAGTATGGTGCAGAGTGAGAGGATGCAGTGTAACCCCTTGGGGGCCCGGTTGCCTTGCTGGGACTTGCGGTGCTTTTATTTCTTAAATTTTTTTTTTTTTTTTTATAGTTACATAGTTAGTATGGTTGAAAAAAGACATACGTCCATCAAGTCCAACCAGGGCATTGAAGGGAAGGGTGTAAGGGGATAAGGGGAAGGGATATAGTTTTATAATTCTGCATAAGTTGAATTGATACTGACTTTAAAGACGGGTAGATGAATCCTGGTAGGGAAAGTCCTGTCAGGGTATTGTAGCCTTCTCCGCTGGGGCATGAATTTCCACCGTGTGGGTGATCAAATAAATTTGAGGCTTCTACATACAACACACCTTTAAGGGGTATTCCAAGAAAACCTTTTTTTTTTTTTTCCAGTTCCTTCCAGTACTTATCAGCTGCTGAAGTTGAGTTGTTCTTTTCTGTCTGACCACAGTGCTCTCTGCTGACACCTCTGTCTGTCTCAGGAACTGTCCAGAGCAGGAGAGGTTTTCTATGGGGATTTGCTCCTACTCTGGACAGTTCCTGAGACAAGCAGAGGTGTCAGCAGAGAGCACTGTGGTCAGACAGAAAAGAACAACTCAACTTCAGCAGCTGATAACTACTGGAAGGATTGATATTTCTTAATAGAAGTAATTTACAAATCTGTTTAACTTTCTGGAGCCAGTTGAAATATATATATATATTTAACCACACTGTGGCACAGCAACAACTGAACTTAGAGTCAACTAGGGCAACTCCTCCCACACTACACTATATGGGCAAGAATTAAGGGGTTCCCATTGGCAGGCAGGGTCACATGGGGTTTACACAGCTCCTCTCTTAAGGGTACAGTAACACATTTAACATACATCAGAATAACAACAATAAGATAATTATAAAAAAATATATATTAATTTCTTAATAAAGTGCAAAACATAATACAATGATCAGTCTCTCAACATCTGATGAAAGAATCACAGGACTTTTAATGAGAAAAACGCAGGGGGGAAAAAAACGCCAAAGAAAAAAAATACACACTATTTTTTATATTTTATTTTACATTTTTTTAACCATTTTATATGCCAGACTAAAGGAATTCTGCTATATCCACAGCTCTGAGATGGCAGCATTAGTCATGATGATTATCGGTCGCGATATCTCGTCGTCTATGGCGGCCATGACCTTTATTTTATTCGCAGTCGTCTTCAGGTGTCTATATAATGCGCTATTTGTATTGAGCCATCGGCCTCCTGCTGCTCCCGGATAAAGATACAGTCACTGACAATTTCCTGCTCATTTGGATAATTAATCCCAGTCATTAGGATAATTGGCCTCTTGCTGTGGGGGGCGCTGTGTGTTTGCTGCCCCTATTACAAAATAATGGGAGGTAAACAGCAGAATCCGGATTAATCTGCGGAGTTAATCTATGAGATCCATGTTAGTATCAGCCATAACAACAGGGGAGATAGTAGGATTTGGGGGTCAGTCTCCCAATAGACCAGTGTTTCCCAACCAGGGTGCCTCCAGCTGTTGCAAAACTACAACTCCCAGCATGCCCGGACAGCCGTTGGCTGTCCGGGCATGCTGGGAGTTGTAGTTTTGCAACAGCTGGAGGCACCCTGGTTAGGAAATACTGCAGTTGACACTGATATGTGTTATAAGCATGGCGCTATACAGCAAGGTTTGCCTGTCAGCCACTGTGGGACTACAAGTCCCAGCTTATTCCTGCACTATTAGCCATGTGGGTTAAGCATTTCCCCAAATACGAATCCTATAGACGTCATTTTCTGTCCTAAATTCTTTTTTTCAGCTGTTTATTACATTACTGTGTATTTCTTATCTTTTTCAGGAAAAGATGGGTGGGGGGTCAATAGAACAACCATGGCAGCTCCCATAGGGCCATTACCATTGACTAGAAACCTGTTTATCACTATCCAAGAACTCCACATTCCTCCCAAGAAATATATGAAGGGCACCGCCAGCAATTCACAGGACCACGGTAAGGCAAAGGGTTTATGACGGGTTTCTGGGCCAGTCTTCCCCTTCATCAGGTACCTCAGGTCTTCGTTTGCTTCTATAGAAACCTGATGAGTAGAGTTGCTCGCGAATATTCGCAATTCAAATATTCAAATATTTATTATCGAATATCGCACATTCGCAAATACGCGAATATTTGCGAATATAGCACTATATATTCGCAATTACGAATATTCTTTTTTTTTTCCGCTTATGCAAATTTTAGCATATGTTCATTTTCACATATGCTAATTTTCATATGTGAATTTTCTCCTATGTACATTTTCGCTTATGCGAACTTTTCCATGCACTAATTTTCCTACATGCAAATTTTCTCCAATGTAAATTTTCGCATGCACTAATTTTCTTATATGCGCGTTTTCTGGTATGACATTTTTCGCATATGCACATTTTAACATATTCTAATTTTCTGATATGCAAATTTTCAGTTATGAAATTTGTTATATATGCGCATTTTCACATATGATAACTTTTCTCATATGCGAATTTCTTTATATGCGCATTTTCTCGTATGTAAATTTTAGTATATACGAATGTTCGCATATGCGAACATTTGCACGAATATTACGCATATGCGAATGTAGCGAATATATGACGAATATTCGTCCATTTATTCGCGAAATATCGCGAATTCGAATATGGCTATGCCGCTCAACACTACTGATGAGTAAATCTGACTATTTTGAGAAACCTTGGCGTTGGTGTGCGGGCTCTGGTGTGTCCTTCATATAAGGATACACTGGCGAATGTCTCCATTTTAACATCAGTGTTGAGGGATAGCCAATGTCATTGTTTACATCTACCACAGTAGTGATACTAAATTTCTGTATTGTATTAACCATTCAGTACTACTGAAAGTCTGGGTAACAGGGTAACATAAAGACGGAGGTATCTTATTAATAAGAGTCAAACCCCATAGAGAGTAACATTTGCACAAACTGCAGAGTTTATGTATAAAATCCATGTGGGAGAAGATATTTTGTCCCCGTATGAACTGAGAGGTCACGGAAATCCCTTATTCCATTAAAAGGGACTAAAACATAATAGAAGTGTGGTGGCCCAGTAAAGGAGTTGCACCCCCTGTACCCTAGCTGCCCTTTCCGGCAGACGCCATCCTGTGACCCCTGGGCCCTCCTTCACCCATGTTTTGTATATATCACCGCCAGTGCCTATGTTATATAATGTATTGTACATATAATATGTTATACCTTTAAGAGATCTTGTCATGTGATTGTAACTAAGGAAGGTACCAGTGACCATGTGATCTACAGGGTGACCTATGGGACCCCTCCTGAGTCTCCCCCATATAAGCCCTGTGTGGAGCCTCTGTTCTCTCTCTTCCTGCTTAGCTGAGCTGCAGTGAGGTCAAGACCTGTCAGAGTATGTCTGGAGTCCAGAGGAGGCCTAAAGTCTACCATGGATCCACAAGTCCACTACCCACCAGGTCCAAGTCAAAACCTGGTAAGCTACAAACGGGGTATAGTCAGTCTCAATCAAGTCAGTCCAAGTCAATCTGTCTCAAGTCAGTGTTGTTCTGCGACAAATTGTCCCAGTCCACCATAAGTCCCAGCAAGACCTGTGGTCACTGTTCCCCTCTTTGGGCTTAGCCAAGCTGTATAGACTGTTACACCTGTCTGACTCAGTAAAGCTGCCGTTGCTCCATAACTTGGTGTCGGAGTCATTATTTGCCCCACGTGCCTAGCCCAGGATCCAGCGGCCTACCTTCAGGTGGTGAAGCGGTTAAACCACGTCCTGGCGTCACAAACACAAGGGGTTAATGCCATCTGCCCCTAGGGTAATTCCATCTGCCGTGCATCACACCCTCACCACACAAGTACACCAGATACTCTCATCCACCGCCCATTCATTCTTGTTACATTTAGTTTGTCTTCTTCTACAATACCTTACATAGAGAAAAACCAAAGGAAAGGAAAGTGGAAGCAAATTAAACTACTATAATACTGCTTCTATGCACAAGAATATAACTACTATAATGCTACTCTTATATACAAGAATAAAACTACTATAATACTGCTCCTATATACAAGAATATAACTACTATAATACTGCTCTTATATACAAGAATATAACTACTATAATACTGCTCCTATATACAAGAATATAACTACTATAATACTGCTCCTATATACAAGAATATAACTACTATAATACTGCTCCTATATACAAGAATATAACTACTATAATACTGCTCCTATATACAAGAATATAACTACTATAATACTGCCCCTATATACAAGAATATAACTACTATAATACTGCTCCTATATACAAGAATATAACTACTACAATACTGCTCCTATATACAAGAATATAACTACTATAATACTGCTCCTATATACAAGAATATAACTACTATAATACTGCTCCTATGTACAAGAATATAACTACTATAATACTGCTCCTATATACAAGAATATAACTACTATAATACTGCTCCTATATACAAGAATATAACTACTATAAAACTGCCTCCTATATACAAGAATATAACTACTATAATACTGCTCCTATATACAAGAATATAACTACTATAATACTGCCTCCTAGCTGTGAGGTTGTGTGTTTGTGGTTCTCCTGATGTCTGGAGCAACCCCAGGGCAGGGCAACCCTGAGTGGGGAAGCTCCCCAAGCAAGGCCCAGGCTTCTCGGCCTACACTTGGGGAAAACTCTCAGACTCATTCTGATATGGAGCCAAGGCTCACAGTGTGGGGAACAACCAAGCTACTCCCAGAGAGATACCTCTGTAAGAGACCACAAGTCTGCTAACCAAGGCCATTCCGGTGCACAGGAGGTGAGGGGATCACATGGCGGTGCACAGGAGGTGAGGGGATCACATGGCGGTGCACAGGAGGTGAGGGGATCACATGGCGGTGCACAGGAGGTGAGGGGATCACATGGCGGTGCACAGGAGGTGAGGGGATCACATGGAGGTGCACAGGAGGTGAGGGGATCACATGGAGGTGCACAGGAGGTGAGGGGATCACATGGAGGTGCACAGGAGGTGAGGGGATCACATGATGGTGCACAGGAGCAGAGGGGATTGCATGCAGCAAGTGTGCAGCTCCACTCTCCAGAACACAGACAGAGGAGGACATCTCTGGAGAGACAGACCTTACAGGAAAACCTGCAGAAACAAGATGTGGTCTCCAGCATGGCCGCTCAGGCCACACCAGGTCCCACGCCGGAGGTAACACTGAAGAGAGGTCTGTGGAGGTGACACCAGGAAAATCTGTGGTAAAGTCTGATGGTTTTTGTAAAGCTGTTCCTGCTGCAGACTCTGATACAGTGGCTCATGGGTCTGATACAGTGGCCCGTGGGTCTGATACAGTGGCCCGTGGGTCTGATACAGTGGCCCGTGGGTCTGATACAGTGGCCCGTGGGTCTGATACAGTGGCCCGTGGGTCTGATACAGTGGCCCTTGGGTCTGATACAGTGGCTCGTGGGTCTGATACAGTGGCCCGTGGGTCTGATACAGTGGCCCTTGGGTCTGATACAGTGGCCCGTGGGTCTGATACAGTGGCCCGTGGGTCTGATACAGTGGCCCGTGGGTCTGATACAGTGGCCCGTGGGTCTGATACAGTGGCCCGTGGGTCTGATACAGTGGCCCGTGGGTCTGATACAGTGGCCCTTGGGTCTGATACATTCAAAGAGCCTGAGAGACTGTCCAGACCCCAACTACAGGGCAAAGAGACCACCCGGGCACCAGAGCTACAGCTGGCGGAGGAGATCCCTGCTCTGGTGAGGAGGATGGAGGAGCTGAAACACCTGATGCAGATGCAGGAAGACTCTGTGTACGTGCTGAAGACAGCGAATCCCCAGTATAAGGTTCTGCATGATAAGAGGCTGTACACACTGGCCCTCATTTACTAAGATTGTTGTGTAGGTTTCTTTGTGGGTTTTAATTCCCTACAATTTTTTTCCCACAGTATTTACTAAGGTTTCCCTACATTTTTCACTTTTCCCTACATTTTGCTTTTTTTTGTACACATGCTCTGATCTGTCGGGTTTTCCTCAGCTGAAATCCCCCACAGTTTCTGTGGAAACCTTAGTAAATACAGTGGTCCCTCAACATACGATGGTAATCCATTCCAAATGAACCATCGTTTGTTGAAACCATCGTATTTTGAGGGATACATGCAATGTAAAGTATAGAAAGTTGTACTCACCTGTCCCCGCCGCTCCGGACCGTCACCGCTGGTCACCACTGCCCTGGATGTCGCCCTCCATCGGTGTCGCCGCGTTCCCGTGGTGTCCCTGAAGCTCCGGACCATCTCTGCTGGCCGTGAACGTTGCTCTCATGTCGCCATCATCACGTCACTATGCACGTCGCTCCTATTGGATGACGGGACGGCGTGCGCGGCGACGTGATGACGACGATGGAGAGCGCCGGCGATGCAGGGAATCCCGAAGAGGACGGTCCGGAGCCCCGAGGACAGGTAGGAGACCATCACCGGAGCACACGGGGCTCCGTAAACGGCTATCCGGTGGCAGCTGAAGCAGTCTGCGCTGACGGATAGCCGTTTATGCGATGGCCCCGACATACAAAAGCATTGTATGTTGATGCTGCCTTCAACATGCGATGGCTTCTGAGAGGCCATGGCATTTTGAAATTATCGTATGTCGGGGCCATCGCAGGTTGGGGGGTCACTGTATGTTGGGTTTTTGTGAAAATGTTGCGGATTGTGATAATGTTGGGGCACGGACTGGGGGTGAGGGCTGTGATGATGTTGGAGCACAGACTGGGGGTGAGGACTGTGATGATGTTGGGGCACTGACTGGGGGTGAGGGCTGTGATGATGTTGGGGCACGGACTGGGGGTGAGGGCTGTGATGATGTTGGGGCACGGACTGGGGGGTGAGGACTGTGATGATGTTGGGGCACGGACTGGGGGTGAGGGCTGTGATGATGTTGGGGCACGGACTGGGGGTGAGGACTGTGATGATGTTGGGGCACGGACTGGGGGGTGAGGACTGTGATGATGTTGGGGCACGGACTGGGGGGTGAGGGCTGTGATGATGTTGGGGCACGGACTGGGGGTGAGGACTGTGATGATGTTGGGGCACGGACTGGGGGGTGAGGACTGTGATGATGTTGGGGCACGGACTGGGGGTGAGGACAGTGATGATGTTGGGGCACGGACTGGGGGTGAGGACTGTGATGATGTTGGGGCACAGACTGGGGGGTGAGGACAGTGATGATGTTGGCACGGACTGGAGGTGAGGGCTGTGATGATGTTGGGGCACGGACTGGGGGTGAGGGCTGTGATGATGTTGGGGCACGGACTGGGGTTGAGGGCTGTGATGATGTTGGGGCACGGACTGGGGGGTGAGGACTGTGATGATGTTGGGGCACGGACTGGGGGTGAGGACAGTGATGATGTTGGGGCACGGACTGGGGGTGAGGACTGTGATGATGTTGGGGCACAGACTGGGGGGTGAGGACAGTGATGATGTTGGCACGGACTGGAGGTGAGGGCTGTGATGATGTTGGGGCACGGACTGGGGGTGAGGGCTGTGATGATGTTGGGGCACGGACTGGGGTTGAGGGCTGTGATGATGTTGGGGCACGGACTGGGGGGGTGAGGACTGTGATGATGTTGGGGCACGGACTGGGGGGTGAGGACTGTGATGATGTTGGGGCACGGACTGGGGGTGAGGGCTGTGATGATGTTGGGGCACGGACTGGGGGTGAGGACTGTGATGATGTTGGGGCACGGACTGGGGGGTGAGGACTGTGATGATGTTGGGGCACGGACTGGGGGGTGAGGACTGTGATGATGTTGGGGCACGGACTGGGGGGTGAGGACTGTGATGATGTTGGGGCACGGACTGGGGGTGAGGGCTGTGATGATGTTGGGGCACGGACTGGGGGTGAGGACTGTGATAATGTTGGGGCACGGACTGGGGGTGAGGGCTGTGATGATGTTGGAGCACAGACTGGGGGTGAGGACTGTGATGATGTTGGGGCACAGACTAGGGGTGAGGACTGTGATGATGTTGGGGCACGGACTGGGGGTGAGGGCTGTGATGATGTTGGGGCACGGACTGGGGGCTAGGGCTGTGATGATGTTGGGGCACGGACTGGGGGGTGAGGACTGTGATGATGTTGGGGCACGGACTGGGGGTGAGGGCTGTGATGATGTTGGGGCATGGACTGGGGGTGAGGACTGTGATGATGTTTGGGCACGGACTGGGGGTGAGGACTGTGATGATGTTGGGGCACAGACTGGGGGGTGAGGACAGTGATGATGTTGGGGCACGGACTGGGGGTGAGGGCTGTGATGATGTTGGGGCACGGACTGGGGGTGAGGGCTGTGATGATGTTGGGGCACGGACTGGGGGGTGAGGACTGTGATGATGTTGGGGCACGGACTGGGGGGTGAGGACTGTGATGATGTTGGGGCACGGACTGGGGGGTGAGGACTGTGATGATGTTGGGGCACGGACTGGGGGGTGAGGACTGTGATGATGTTGGGGCACGGACTGGGGGGTGAGGACTGTGATGATGTTGGGGCACGGACTGGGGGGTGAGGACTGTGATGATGTTGGGGCACGGACTGGGGGGTGAGGACTGTGATGATGTTGGGGCACGGACTGGGGGGTGAGGACTGTGATGATGTTGGGGCACGGACTGGGGGTGAGGGCTGTGATGATGTTGGGGCACGGACTGGGGGTGAGGACTGTGATGATGTTGGGGCACGGACTGGGGGGTGAGGACTGTGATGATGTTGGGGCACGGACTGGGGGGTGAGGACTGTGATGATGTTGGGGCACGGACTGGGGGGTGAGGACTGTGATGATGTTGGGGCACGGACTGGGGGTGAGGGCTGTGATGATGTTGGGGCACGGACTGGGGGGTGAGGACTGTGATGATGTTGGGGCACGGACTGGGGGGTGAGGACTGTGATGATGTTGGGGCACGGACTGGGGGGTGAGGACTGTGATGATGTTGGGGCATGGACTGGGGGTGAGGACTGTGATGTTCCTGAGGGGTCAGTGTCTGGAGGGGTGCACAGTCTGTGTGGGGTGTGTTATTTGATGATATAGAGGTGGATGGGGCAGGTGATGTTGTACATAATAATGTGCAGGATTTCCCCCCTTTACCCACAAGCACAGCAGCTGTGGAAGGGCCCCCTAGACTAGACCCCCAACCCTGTAAGACAGGACACAGGTACCTGCCAGGTCCCCCCCAGAAATGCCTGGAGCCGTGGTGCTCCATCTTTCACTTAAGGCGCCAATTACACTACAAAAGGAGGAATGTTGGGAAATTTTGCCACAGAGGTGCCAAGGAGGACCTTCCAGATAGGAGGTTTGTGGTGAGGGAGCTCCTGTGCCACCAGATGGGGTTTGTACTAGTGTTGCTCGCGAATATTCGCAATTCGAATATTATTCGCGAATATCGCATATTCGCGAATTCGCGAATTTCGCGAATATAGCGCTATATATTCGTAATTACGAATATTCGTTTTTTTTTTTTTTTTTTTTTTTTTTTTTTTCTTCACAGTACACATCACAGTGATCAGCCCTCTCTGCTTTCAGCTTGTGTGGTGTAAAGAAGGCTGTAATACTACTGTGTGAGACTGGCGCGCAAAAATCCGCATATACGAAAATTAGCATATGCTAATTTGCGCATATGCGAATTTTCGCGTATGCTAATTTTGTATATGCTAATTTTCACATATGTCAATTTTCGCATGCGCGACATTTCGCATATGCGAAAATAAAACGAGAATATATCGAATATGCGAATATTCGCGAATATATGACGAATATTCCTCCATATATTCGCGAATATTCGCGAATTCGAATATGGCCCGCTCAACACTAGTTTGTACCAGTGGACATATTGGCAGTGATAATATAAGACTAAAACATTGTTGTGTAGGACAAGAGGTGTAATGACATAATCAGCCATTAATCTCTATATAGTTGTTGTACTATGTTGCTCCCAATAGAATTATTTCCGTAGACCTTATACTGCCCCCCTGTGCCTCCCCCCCCCCTCCCCCACTGTTGTTGTGTTACTGGATGATATGTTATCAGGATTCACATAGCAGGGATTTCACAAGCTTTTCCTTGATCCAGATCATAATTTTTGTTGCTGAACATTTCATTTATTTGATTTATCTGCATCAAAGGTGAAAAGTTCTAAAAGTGAAATCTCCGAGCAGAAGAGTCTACAGAGATAACAGCTCTAATCCTACTGAGTCACCACATCTCTGCTCTACAGCCTCATATATACCCTGGAGCAGTATTATAGAAGTTATATTCTTGTATATAGGAGGCAGTATTATAGTAGTTATATTCTTGTATATAGGAGCAGTATTATAGTAGTTATATTCTTGTATATAGGAGGCAGTATTATAGTAGTTATATTCTTGTATATAGGAGCAGTATTATAGTAGTTATATTCTTGTATATAGGAGGCACTATTATAGTAGTTATATTCTTGTATATAGGAGCAGTATTATAGTAGTTATATTCTTGTATAGAGGAGACAGTATTATAGTAGTTATATTCTTGTATATAGGAGCAGTATTATAGTAGTTATATTCTTGTATATAGGAGGCAATTTTTATTAGTAAAAAAAAAACAGAAATATTACAGTACATTCGACCACAAAAACTAAATGAAAACAATAATCACGTATTATATATCATACACTTGCATTAAAGAGAAAATAAATAAATAACAACACAAAAACATCATGAAGGTGAATATTATTCTATATGTACATTCCTCCATAATGAACGATTTTTCCCATCCTTCCTGACCTCCAAACATTTGATCCACCTCAGTTCTGACATGATCAGGTCCACTGCTCTCCTATCATGGAAGGGTTCACTGTACATAGACACGCGGGTTCTGGTGTGCCAGTGATAGTATTTTATGACGGTGATGATCAGATATAACGTCTCCCGGTCAAATCCCTCACACTAGATGTTACACCATATATAATTTCAGGGTATTTTAGGGTCTGTAGTCTCAGGATCTTAAGCTTCCTGGATATCGCCTGCCATATGTGTCGCCCTCCCCAACACTCCGATATAAAATGTGTCATGGTCTCCTCCTCCTGACACCCCAAGGGACACTTGCGATCTGACAGACTCAGATATCTTAAATTCCCCCTGACAAATAGTTTGCCGTGTAAGGACAGCCAGGCGATGTCATGAAATTTTTTCGGGAGCCTAACACTATTCAGGAGTCTCAGACTGTCCTGTAAGATGGCGGATGTACAGTCCTTCAGAGCTGGCTGTAAATAGAAGAACGTCCTACACACCATGACATACAGGTCCTTACGGGTCTTACACTCTATATAGGACTTCTCAATGCGCCATCTCTTCAGACATCTGAGCCCGTATTCCAGGTACGGGGGGAGGTAGTCACGCGTCCATCTCCCCCTCTTGAGACTGCCGCCTCGCACCCAAGACTCTGCAAAAGGCAATATCCAGTCCCTGATACTATTCGCCCACAGGGAGCTGTTGTTTGAGTCCATGCAACCAAAATTAACTTTTAGAAACATGGAGTCAAAGAACACCCTTGGATTCAGCATATCCAACCCACCCTCTCTCCTCTGTAGGTAGGTGATCCCTCTTTTTATTGGGTTCAACCTGTTCCCCCAAAACATCTGGAAGAACAGGCTAAAGAGCCGAGCGGAGAAACATTCTGGCAAAGGAAAAACGACAGAGACATACAAGAAGACGGGGACCAGGTAAGTCTTCAACATTGTAACCCTTTCTCTATAGGTCAGCCTCCAGTTCTTCCATCGCTGAACCTTTGCATTTCCGGCTTCCAACTTCTCTTCCCAATTTAGTTTGGCATTATCGTCCCTCCCAAATTTGACCCCTAGGATTTTAATATAGGAGGAGGCTCTCACAAATTGGGGCAGATCAAAGTCTGGATCAGAATCAGATATCCAGAGAGCTTGACTCTTCTCAAAGTTGACCAGAGACCCTGAGGCCTCCGAGTAACTTCTGATGGCCATAGACAACATCTCCACCTCACGAGGCTCAGATATCACTACAGTCACATCATCCGCATAGGCAACAACACTCAGGGGCAGGGAGTGGGGGACCGGCACCCCCTGAAAACCACACTCCTGCAGTGACCTCAGAAACGGATCTAAGGCAAATACATACAGCAGCGGACTCAGTGGGCAACCTTGTCTCACCCCCGCCTCAACCCTGAAGGTGTCACCCTGCCAACCATTGATCAGAGGAAAGCTCTCGGCCTCACAATACAAAGTCTTCAGCCAATCGATGAATTGTCCCGGAATACCGTACTTTGACAAAGTGGCCCATAGATACTCGTGATCTACTCTGTCAAAGGCTTTAGCCTGGTCAAGACTGACAACATATCTCCCACACCTCAGGGCTTTACATCTCTCAAACATCTCCCTTATGGAGATCACTGCCCCAGAGATGTTCCGCCCTTTTACTGTGCCATACTGACAGCCTGCCAACAGTGCCGGGGACAGACAAACTAACCTAGAAAACAGGATTTTTGCCAGAATCTTCCTGTCGACATTCAAGAGGGCAATTGGCCTCCAGTTCTTGATGTCACTCGGCTCTTTACCTTTAGACAGCAGAATCAGCGAGGACACTCTCATGGATGGAGGCATCAGGTGACTTTCTAGACAATTTGTGTAAACATCCACGAGGATTGGGGCCAAGAGGTCTCTGAATGTCTTATAGAATTCTGCTGTTATCCCATCCGGACCTGGTGCCTTCTTCAGATGTAACTTATCAATGGCCTCTTTGACCTCTGCCACCGTCAATTCTGCTGTCAAAGGAGAAAAGTCCAAATCATTAGTATCAGGGAGCGGAGTTGTCTCCAAGAATTGGGTCATCTTGTCTCTATCCAAAACCTTCCTCTGAAACAAGTCAGCATAGTACGATCTCACCACCCCCAGGATACCCTCCCGAGATTCCTGCAAAACACCCTGGGAGTCAGTGAGACCGGTGACAGATTTATTTGCCACCCGCTCCCGGCAATTCTCAAAGGGATCAGGAGACCCTAAGGACCCATAATCCCTTTCAAGAACCAGGGAGGTATACCTGCTGTACTGATACTGCCTTATCTCAGATTTCAGCTGGTCTATCCTTTGTTGGTCCCCACCCGCCGAATATAGTGACTCCAATTCTTTGCGCAGCTTGAGATACTGGCCATACTTACTCCTCCCCTTTTTAAAGGACAGTCTCTTTAAGAGGGTTCTGATCTCATCCTTGACATCCTCCCACCAGGCGGCCATATCATCATAGAAGTCCACCCGCTCTAGCTGACTCTGCATGAAGGAATGAACACATGTCTGAACATAGTCATCCTCCAACATACTAGAGTTGAGCTTCCATAGCCCCCTACCAATATCTGGGCGCTTAGTGGCTCCTAAACAGAAAACCAAGGCCATATGATCTGAATATGGGACAACTTTCTCACACATCTCACTAACCATTTCTGCAGGACTCACAAACGCCATGTCAATCCTACTGCTCCTGTCAGAACATGTGTATGTAAATTTTGGCTTTCTACCGCCCCGTGTAAAGACATCACTTAACCCGGACTGCAAGATCATGTTATTAAGGACTTTTGAGTCCCTGGCCACCGCTCTACCTGAGGACCTGTCACCTGAAGTCCTAGTGACATTGAAATCCCCGGCCATTATAACAGGGACAGCTGTAAACAGATATGGCTTGACATCATTAAACAACTGGACCCTTTCTGTCACTGTCTGCGGGCCATAGATATTTATGAGCCGGAGCCTTCTACCATGCATAGTGACCTCAAGGATCAGACACCTTCCCATGATGACCTCTGTCATCCTATGTATTGTCACATCCCTGGTGGTAAACAATATGGCCACCCCGGCATAAGGCTCCACAGCCAGTGACCAGAAAGAGGGACCAGACGTCCATTCCCTCTCAGCCTCACGTAGGTGCCCCAGTGTAGTCAGGCGTGTCTCCTGTAAGAAGATGACATCTCTGTCCAGATATCTAAGATGGTCATAAACTATGTGCCGTGTCCTCTTCACTTTAATACTGTTCACATTACTTGAAGCAAGTTTTAAAGTAAACCCAGCCATGATAAGATAGTACAAGAAGAGCAGAGACCTGACGCCCATCATCACAAGTCAGAATCTGAGTCCCGCTGTCCACCACCTGTCTCCATGTCTGACTCTGCATTAGCTTTTACAGTCTGGGGTTTTCTTTTTATTGGGGGTTGGTCCCTTGTGTCATCATCACATTCGTCCTCTATTCTTTTTAACTCTGTGTCTAAATCACCGTCAAACTCTGACAGAACCTCGTATCTGTTGGACACGACCATTACTCCTGCCCCATTGTTGACCTTTTTCTGACTGGTGGTATACTCTCTCTCTGGCCTGCGGGATGAGGTGTCTTTTTTCCTTCTTTTAATTTTCTGGGCCTTACTTTCCTCAGATGCAGATACAGAAGAGGATACCCCCGGTTGCTGCTGGTCCTGTGGGACAACCTCCATTCCACCTTGTGTGTTTTCTAACTGCTGAGGTGTTGGTGCGGTGTTACCCAAGTCTGGCTGGACCTCCTGTCTTGTTAATATAGACCCAGATATCAAAATCTCCTCCTCTACAGCCTCTGCCCCCGCCACAAGGTCCTCATCAGGAAGCTCCCGGCAGATGTTGTGCCAGGCATTGGGACAGTCCCGGTGAGGGTGACCGATCTCACCACAGAGATTGCACCTGATGTTCTGGCAGTCAGCACTTAGGTGACCAGTTTCCCCACATAGATTACATTTTACCACTGTACATGTATTTGCCAGATGGCCAGGTTTACCACATTTAAAGCACTTTCTGGGCTGACCAGGGTAGAAACAAACGCCCTTTTCCCTCCCAATGAAGAAGGAGTTGGGCAGATGTTGTGTGATGTTCCCATGTTGGCGCAGCTTCACCAGGACCTTCCACCCTCCAGTCCAGATACCGTCATCATCTCTGTTCTTGGTGAGATCAGACACCAGGTCACAATGTCTGCGGAGCCACACCACAATGTCCTGGGGAGGAACAGCTTCATTCCAGAAGATGATGTTTATGATGACGGTATCTGGCTTGGATATGGGAATAAAACTGAATTTACTCCATCCATCCTTGTCTCTGAATCTGGGGAAGTTGGACCAGAACCTATCCAGATTAGACATGAGCTTAAAGCTGACATCATAGCCCTGTCTATCTGGAAGGTTTATTACTGCCAAGATGTCCGCTGGCACAAACCCCATCTGGTGGCACAGGAGCTCCCTCACCACAAACCTCCTATCCGGAAGGTCCTCCTTGGCACCTCTGTGCCGGAATCGCACAACATTCCTCCTTTTAAATGCCTGGCCAGTGTAATTGGCGCTGGAGGTGAAGGATGGAGCACCACGGCTCCAGGCATTTCTAGGAGGAACCTGGCGGGTACCTGCGTCCTGTCTTACAGGGTTGGGGTCTACTCTAGGGGGCCCTGCCACATTTGCTGTGCTTGTGGGTAAAGGGGGGAAATCCTGCACAGTATTTTGTACAATAACACCTGTCCCATCCACCTCTATATCATCATCAGACACAACACCCCACACAGATTGTGCACCCCCTCCAGCCACCGACCCCTCAGGAACATCACAGTCCGCACCCCCAGTCCGTGCCCCAACATTATCACAATCCACACCCCCAGTCCGTGCCCCAACATTAGTGCTCTGCTCCATCACCCCATCACCTTCATACACTGGTAAAAGTCCAATGTCCTGCTGATGTACTGGGACTTCTGGGACTTGTGGTGCCTCTGTTGGTCTCTGCTCCTGCTCAGGCCCAGCTGCAGGTTCCTGTGGCTGTTGTTCCTCGCCATACTTGCATATGTCCCCATCCTGGAAAGAGAACCGTGCCGGCTGTATGAGGGGTCTTGTCCCTTGCTGGGGCTCCTCCGGGGTGATGTCCGGTTCTATATCAGGTTTGGAGTCTGCTTCAAAGTTCAGCCTGTAGTTGGAGAATCGTTCCTGGTTCTTATACGTCTCTGCCAGTGGCCCCATCTTTACCAGTATACAGTCCATCTCCTTTACAATATCTGCGAGCTCAATGCTGAGTGTGTACAGTCTCTTATCATGTAGAGTCTTATACTGGGGATTTGCAGCCTTTAGCATATACACTGAGTCTATCTGCATGTGCAGCATACCCTTCAGGTGCTTGAGCTCCTCCATCCTCCTCACCAGAGCAGGGATCTCCTCCGCCAGCTGTAGCTCTGGTGCCCGGGTGGTCTCTTTGCCCTGCTGTTGGGGTTTGGGCAGTCTCTGAGGCTCCTTGAATGTATCAGACCCATGAGCAGCTGTATCAAGGTCTCTGGCCTGGGATCTGGTGCGGCCTGAGCGGGTCATGCTGGAGACCACATCTTGTTTCTGAAGGTTCTCTTGCAGTGTTTGTCTCTCCAGTGATGTCCTCCTGTGTCTCTGTGCTGGAGAGTGGAGCTGCACACCTGCTGCCTGTGATCCACTCTGCCCCAGCTCCTGTGCACCAACATGGCCTGGAATAGCAGACTCTGGGTCTCTTACAGAGGTTTCTTTCTTGGAGTCTCTTGGTTGTTCACCAAGCTGAGAGCCTTGGCCGGCCGACTGTATAATATCACACTCACATACACTTGCTGCTTCTTTCTTTACTTTACTCACATCCATGTCTTTACTTTCTTTCTTTGCACTTGCAGTGCTTCCATGCTGAGGACTTCTTTGTGGAAAATCCACTTTAGGATTTACCTCCATATCAGAAAGAGCATTGGAGTTTTCATCCAGTGTAGGCCGAGAAGCCTGGGCCTTGCTTGGGGAGCTTCCCCGCCCAGGGTGGCCCCGCCCTGGGCTTGCTCCAGACATGAGGAGAACCACAGACACACAACCTCACAGCTAGGAGGCAGTATTATAGTAGTTATATTCTTGTATATAGGAGCAGTATTATAGAAGTTATATTCTTGTATATAGGAGCAGTATTATAGTAGTTATATTCTTGTATATAGGGGCAGTATTATAGTAGTTATATTCTTGTATATAGGAGCAGTATTATAGTAGTTATATTCTTGTATATAGGAGCAGTATTATAGTAGTTATATTCTTGTACATAGAGCAGTATTATAGTAGTTATATTCTTGTCTGTGGGAGCAATATTGTAGTAGTTATATTCTTGTATATAGGAAGCAGTATTATAGTAGTAATATTCTTGTATATAGGAGCAGTATTATAGTAGTTATATTCTTGTATATAGGAGCAGTATTATAGTAGTTATATTCTTGTATATAGGAGCAGTATTATAGTAGTTATATTCTTGTATATAGGAGCAGTATTATAGTAGTTATATTCTTGTATATAGGAGCAGTACACACAAGAGCAGTTCATCATTCTGACAGTCCGGAGCCGCAAGAATCAGTGAGTAGGCAGTGCCTGGTGTAAATCTTCTTGTATGCCATTATAGTAGTTATATTCTTGTATATAGAAGCAGTATTATAGTAGTTATATTCTTGTATATAGGAGCAGTATTATAGTAGTTATATTCTTGTACATAGGAGCAGTATTATAGTAGTTATATTCTTGTATATAGGAGCAGTATTATAGTAGTAATATTCTTGTATATAGGAGCAGTATTATAGTAGTTATATTCTTGTATATAGGAGCAGTATTATAGTAGTTATATTCTTGTATATAGGAGCAGTATTATAGTAGTTATTTTCTTGTATATAGGAGCAGTATTATAGTAGTTATATTCTTGTATATAGGAGCAGTATTATAGTAGTTATATTCTTGTATATAGGAGCAGTATTATAGTAGTAATATTCTTGAATATAGGAGCAGTATTATAGTAGTTATATTCTTGTATATAGGAGCAGTATTATAGTAGTTATATTCTTGTATATAGGAGCAGTATTATAGTAGTTATATTCTTGTATATAGGAGCAGTATTATAGTAGTTATATTCTTGTATATAGGAGCAGTATTATAGTAGTTATATTCTTGTATATAGGAGCAGTATTATAGTAGGGTGCAGATAATTTGCAAAGATGCAGTACAATACTTTCAAAAATAGAGCAGAGAACAATCGCACTCACCCACTGTAGTTGCGTGAAAAGATGATGTTTATTCCAGGAACATTTTCATGGTGAAGACACGCGTGGGACGTGGAGGTGCACAAGAGCAAGCAACTAGTTTTGTGTCGGGAGGCGCTTTCTCTAGCTTGTGAACAACCAGTATTATACACTGCTCAAAAAAATAAAGGGAACACTAAGATAACACATATTAGATCTGAATGAACTAATCGAATGAAATACTTTTGTCTTTACATAGTGGAATGCGCTGACAACAAAATCACACAAAAATTATCAATGGAAATCAAATGTATCAACCCCTGGAGGTCTGGATATGGAGTCACACTCAAAATCACAGTGGAAAACCCCACTACAGGCTGAGCCAACTTTATGTAATGTCCTTAATACAAGTCCCAATAAGGCTCAGTAGTGTGTGTGGCCTCCACGTGCCCGTATGACCTCCCTACAACACCTGGGCATGCTGATCAGGAGGAGGATGGTCTTCTGAGGGATGTCCTCCCAGACCTGGACTAAAGCATCCAACTCCTGGACAGTCTGTGGTGGATGGAGAGAGACGTCCCAGATGTGCTCAATCGGATTCTGGTCTGGGGAACGGGGGGGGGGGGGGGGGGGGGCAGTCCATAGCATCAATGCCTTCCTCTTGCAGGAACTGCTGACACACTCCAGCCACATGAGGTCTAGCATTGTCTTGCATTAGGAGGAACCCAGGGCCAACCGCACCAGCATATGGTCTCACAAGGGGTCTGAGGATCTCATCTCGGTACCTAATGGCAGTCAGGCTACCTCTGGCAAGCACATGGAGGACTGTGCAGCTACCCAAAGAAATGCCACCCCACACCATTACTGACCCACTGCCAAACCGGTCATGCTGGAGGATGTTGCAGGCAGCAGAACGTTCTCCACAGCGTCTCCAGACTCTGTCATGTCTGTCACATGTGCTCAGTGTGAACCTGCTTTCATCTGTGAAGAGCACAGGGCACCAGTGTCCAATCTTGGTGTTCTCTGGGAAATGCCAAATGTCCTGCACGGTGTTGGGCTGTAAGCACAACCCCCACCTGTGGACGTCGGGCCCTCATACCACCCTCATGTAGTCTGTTTCTGACTGTTTGAGTGGACACCTGCACATTTGTGGCCTGCTGGAGGTCATTTTGCAGGGCTCTGGCAGTTCTCCTCCTTGAACAAAGGTGGAGGTAGCGGTCCTGCAGCCTGGTGGTTGCCCTCCTACGGCATCCTCCACATCGCCTGATGTACTGGCCTGTCTCCTGGTAGCGCCTCCATGCTCTGGACACTACGCTGACAGACACAGCAAACCTTCTACCTACAGCTCACATTGATGTGCCATCCTGGATGAGCTGCACTACCTGAGCCACTTGTGTAGGTTGTAGACTCCGTCTCATGCTACCACTAGAGTGAAAGCACCGCCAGCATTCAAAAGTGACCAAAACATCAGCCAGGAAGCATAGGAACTGAGAAGTGGTCTGTGGTCACCACCTTCAGAACCACTCCTTTATTGGTGGTGTCTTGCTAATTGCCTATAATTTCCACCTGTTGTCTGTTCCATTTGCACAACATCATGTGAAATTGATTGTCAATCAGTGTTGCTTCCTGAGTGGACAGTGGGATTTCACAGAAGTGTCAGTGACTTGGAGTTACATTGTGTTGTTTAAGTGTTCCCTTTATTTTTTTTGAGCAGTGTAGTAGTTATATTCTTGTACATAGGGCCTGTATTAAAGCCAGAACAAAAACACTTTTTTTTTTAGCCACATGAAACCTCAGGGATCGGGTCAGTACACATTAAGCTACGAACCAGGTGTCCATTGACCTCATGCCACTGATCTCAAAGGTGTTATCCAACATAAAGTGACTTTAGTACATACCTTCCAGACAGTAATGGAAATGCTTAGGA
Organism: Hyla sarda; assembly: GCF_029499605.1. NCBI lineage: Eukaryota > Metazoa > Chordata > Amphibia > Anura > Hylidae > Hyla > Hyla sarda. The sequence goes on from NC_079199.1 coordinate 15,291,740, forward strand.
AGGATCTGTGCTTGTCTTGGAGCAACATGACTGTATTGTGAGTTAACCATAATGCTGCTGTTTTTTTTTTATTACAATTTCCTGTTGGAGTTCCCTCCCTCCATCTACAATCCCTAGAATCCCTTGCTTCTAGGTGGGAGGTCACTTTTCTTCCTCCCACACATCAGCCACCCCACCCACTGCAGCACAACTGAGCTCCCATCCTTATGTGCTGTGCTTAAAACTACAATTTCCTGTAGCCCTTGTGGAGAATAATCTCCCTCCCACCTATTGAAGCACAGGCATTCTCCCTTTCAACACCTGACTAGTGATGTAATGTCTCGGGTCCAACTAAAACCTTGGAAAAACCCAAGACAACACTCATTTTGTATGCTGCTAAAAATAAACATGGGGGCAAAGATCACATAAGAATTGTGAGACCAGCCAACAAACACAGGTACAGACACTATATTATGAACGTCACTAACTTTACAGCCCCTGTAGCATAGTCAAATAGAAAATAAAAATCCCGGAACACCCCTTTTAAATTGTCCGTCAATTCTGTTATCGAATAACCGCTACACCCCTCCAGCGATATTGGTGGTAACCCAACTTTCCGAGAGTCCTGAAAGTCACATCCCTCAATTAAATCACTACGTCTACATTGTCAGACACATTGGTTGTTGCTGAGATTTCCCAGATACAGACATAACTAAGAAAAAAACATTTAACAACTTCAGAATTCATGTTTTTTTTTTTATATATGGGGGGGGGGGGGGAGTGAGAAACGCTGAAAACAATAGAGTTACGGCGCCCATTCCCAGCCCGGCGCAGCCATATCTGCCCTGAATCCATCTCTGTGTGTGTCTGTTAATGTAAGAACCTGTGTCTTTTTAATAAAAAATCTAAGTGTCCCTATGTGGCCCTTAGAAAGGTATGGACGTCTGGTATATGAGTCGTTGAGCCTGCAACAAACACCCTCGCGCGGCCCGGCTTTCCAGTCTGCTTCATCCAGCGACCCAGTCCAAATATTTTTCCACTTAAGCTGCAGGTGGTTATTTGCCATGAAAACGCAGTTCCTGAAATCATAACCTGATGGTAATAACCCACTTGGGCTCTGGAAATCCTGCCCCCTGTGGTCCTATTTAGACCTGATCATGTTCCATAGACGTACGCAACATAGACTAATGTCGCCCGCTGTCCCTGTATGTGTATGGATGACATCACGGCTTCAGTGACATCACTGTAGATCAGTGTATCCCAACCAGGGTGCCTCCAGCTGTTGCAAAACTACAACTCCCAGCATGCCCGGACAGCCGAAAGCTGTCTGGGCATGCTGGGAGTTGTAGTTATGTGTATGGATGACATCACGGCTTCAGTGGCATCACTGTAGATCAGTGTATCCCAACCAGGGTGCCTCCAGCTGTTGCAAAACTACAACTCCCAGCATACTCCCAGCCAAAGGCTGTCCGGGCATGCTGGGAGTTATAGTTATGTGTATGGATGACATCACGGCTTCAGTGACATCACTGTAGATCAGTGTATCTCAACCAGGGTGCCTCCAGCTGTTGCAAAACTACAACTCCCAGCATACTCCCAGCCAAAGGCTGTCCGGGCATGCTGGGAGTTGTAGTTATGTGTATGGATGACATCACGGCTTCAGTGACATCACTGTAGATCAGTGTATCACAACCAGGGTGCCTCCAGCTGTTGCAAAACTACAACTCCCAGCATGCCCGGACAGCCTTCGGCTGTCCGGGCATGCTGGGAGTTGTAGTTTTGCAACAGCTGTAGGCACCCTAGTTGGGAAACACTACTGTAAATGTATTTTCTGTTGCGCCAATCATTATTTTTACAGAAAATATCAGGGTCTTCATATGAGGTCACCTCCAGAAGGTCTGCACAATGTCAGGAGGAGCCTGCACAGCTGTAAACATATTTAATAACTATTCAACTAAACCAGTGTTCTCCAACTTACGGCTCTCTAGTTGGTGCAAAACTACAACTCCCAGCATGCCTGGGAGGTGACTGTCTGGGCATCCCAGGAGCAGTAGTTGTGCAACAGCTGGAGAGCCACAAGTTGGGGAACACTGCTTTAGTGGAACGCTGCATTAGGCTGGGTTCACACCATGTTTTTCAAATACGGTAACCGTATACGGTTTTCCGCAAAAAAACGTATACGACCGTATCCGAAACCGTATGCATAGAGAATGCATTGTAAACCGTATTCCAAATGTTGTGTGCTCTGGACAGTTCCTGACACGGACAGAGGTGGCAGCAGAGAGCACTGTGGTCAGACTGGAAAGAACTACACAACTTCCTGTGGAGCATACAGCAGCTGATAAGTACTGAAAGGATTGTGATTTCTAAATAGAAGTAATTTACAAATGTGTTTAACTTTCTGGAACAAGTTGATTATTGTTTTCCACCGGAGTTCGCCTTAAAACCCCACCGCTAACTGGTTTAGCAGCAACATTTTAAATTGTTGCATTGGTGCATAAACCCACCCCTGCGGTGCATTTTAAAGAACAGTCCTGAAAAAAAGGGGTAGTTGGGAGGTATTGGTGTGACTTTTTTTATTTCCAAAATAAAAACATGTTTTGTAAAAATGATGCCCCTAGTATCTCCAGAAGTGGTCCTTCCCTTGGTCCTGTTTCGGTCTCCGTGTACTATCATTCAGAGACCAGGAATGCCTACACATGGATCTTTCATCATTTAAAGGGGTACTCCGGTGGAAAACTTTTTTTTTTTTTTTTTTAATCAACTGGTGCCAGAAAGTTAAACAGATTTCTAAATGACTTCCATTGAAAAATCTTAATCCTTCCAGGACTTATTAGCTGCTGAATACTACAGAGGAAATTCTTTTCTTTTTGGAACACAGAGCTCTCTGCTGACATCACGACCACAGTGCTCTCTGCTGACATCTCTGTCCATTTTAAGAACTGTCCAGAGTACGAGAGAATCCCCATAGCAAACATATGCTGCTCTGGACTGTTCCTAAAATGGACAGAGATGTCAGCAGAGAGCACTGTGCTCATGATGTCAGCAGACAGCACCGTGTTCCAAAAAGAAAATAATTTTCTCTGTAGTATTCAGCAGCTAATAAGTACTGGAAGGATTAAGGTTTTTTTAATAGAAGTAATTTACAAATCTGTTTAACTTTCTGGCACCAGTTGATTTAAATAAAAGAAAAGTTTTCCACCGGAGTACCCCTTTAAAGGATGAAAGATCCATGTGTAGGATCTTTTCAACTGCAAACAATTTAATTTTTTGTGAGAGAAATCTAAAAAAAATACAAATAAATAAATAATCTGAGGTCCTGGCTCCCGTTCAGTCTCAGGAGAGGATTAGACGTAAGCGTTACAGATTACAGCTCTGGATGATATATGATTGCAGGTATTTCGGTTTTCATCCGTACAGAAACAGGAAGAAACATCGTAACTGTTCCAATTCTCAGAAATACTTTTGGCCTCACAAATCGAATGACCTTGGATTGAGCGTAAAAGTTTACGTAGCGGAGAAGCATCTTGGGACGCGGCCAGAAGATTCACACAAGGCGATTGATCCAACATACTGGATGTACGAACATGTCTGTATCTCCCCTAAAGGAGCCTGGTTATGACCTGATCATTGCAGGTCAGAGGCACTCCTGGTTTTTGACAACATTTTGGGTGATTTTGTTTTTTAACCCTTCCATAGTTCAATGGCACCCAACTTTTTTATAATTTTTTTTGATAGCCCCCCTTCGTTAGTGATTTTGTGTTGCAGTCCTTGATTATACGTCGTCTATATATCTACATATCTCTTTGTATAAAACCTTGTCATATACCTTATTACAGTGTTTCCCAACTAGTGTGCCTTCAGCTGTTGCAAAACTACAATTCCCAGCATGCTGAGAAACAGCTGGAGGCACAGTGGTTGGGAAACACTGTCTTGTTAGATGTTAGCCACATGTATCACCAAATCTTCGTTCTCCTGCGGCCTCCTCGCATTGCAAACTTTTGGGTGATTTTGTTTTTTAACCCTTCCATAGTTCAAAACCACAAAACTTTTTGAATTTTTTTTTGATAGACCCCCCCCCTTCGTTAGTGATTTTGTGTTTGAATCCTTGATTAAACGTCGTCTATATATCTATATATCTCTTTGTATAAAACCTTATCATATACATTATTATAGTGTTCCCCAACTAGTGTGCCTCCAGCTGTTGCAAAACTACAACTCCCAGCATGCCCGGGTATGCTGGAAGTTGTAGTTTTGCAACAGCTGGAGGCACACTGGTTGGCAAACACTGTCTTGTTAGATGTTAGCCACATGTATCCCCAAATCTTCGTCATTCAGTAATAAATCTTCGTTCTCCTGCGACCTCCTCTCATCGCAAACTTTTGGGTGATTTTGTTTTTTAACCCTTCCGTATAAGGGGACAATGATTTTTTTTCTCACTGTACAGCAGTATTTGATTCTGCATTTTGGCCTGCAGGAACCCTGTAAAAGTTCAGAAACCTGAACCGGTTCACCCAAAAACCATCTGTTGTATTAAAGGGGTACTCCTCCTACTACATGAGCTCCCTTTCACAGCATGGATGCTGCAGCCACATCTCCCTCCTCTCCTCCTTATCTACTATGTTTCTTTGGGGGGGGGACTACAAACTGCTTTACATTGGGAAATAAATCTATTAAATAATTATAAAACAAAAAAGAAATATGGCCACATCTCCCCTTTCTCCTCTTTTCTAGTCTACTATTTAAAGAGGTACTTCAGTGGAAAACTTTTTTTTTTTTTTTTAAATCAACTGGTGCCAGAAAGTTAAACAGATTTGTAAATTACTTCTATTAAAAAGTCTTAATCCTTCCAGTACTTAATAGCAGATATATACTATATAGAGGAAATTCTTTTCTTTTTGGATATCTTTTCTGTCACGAGCACAGTGCTCTCTGCTGACACTAGTGTTGAGCGGCATAGACCATATTCGAATTCGCGATATTTCGCAAATATATGGGCGAATATTTGTCATATATTCGCCACGTTCGCATATGCGTAATATGCGCGCAAATGTTCGCATATGCGAACATTCGCATATATGAAAATTTATATACAAGAAAATGCGCAAAAAAAATTTAAGTGAAGATGCGCATATACGACAAATTTTGTACCAGAAAATTCGCATAACAGAAAATTGGAATATGTGGAAATACGCATATGCGGAAAATGCCATACCAAAACAATTCGCATATAAGGAAAAAAAAATTAGCACATACAAAAATTTACATAGGAAAAATTCGCATGTAAGGAAAGCGTATGGAAAAGGTCGCATATGCGAAAATGTACATACGAGAAAGTTCGCATATAAGAAAATTAGCATATGTGAAAATGAGCATATGCTAAAATTTGCATAAGCGAAAAAAAAAAACGAATATTCGTAATTGCGAATATATAGTGCTATATTCGCGCATTCGCAAATGTGCGATATTTGAGAATAAAATTCGAATTGCAGATATTCGCGAGCAACACTAGCTGACACCTCTGTTCATTTTAGGAACTTTCCAGAGCAGCATATGTTTGCTATGGGGATTTCCCCCTGCTTTGAACAGTTCCTAACATGGACAGAGGTGTCAACAGAGAGCACTGTGGTCGTGACAGAAAAATAATCCAAAAAGAACAGAATTTCCTCTGTTGTATACAGCCGCTAAGAAGTACGGGAAGGATTAAGATTTTTTAATAGAAGTAATTTACAAATCTGTTTAACTTTCTGCCATCAGTTGATTTAAAAAAAACAAAAAAGTTTTCCACCGAAGTACCCCTTGAAATAGTAGACTAGAAAAGAGGAGAAAGGGGAGACGTGGCCATTTTTCTTTTTTGTTTTATAACCCTTTAATATTCGGGGCAATGATTTCTTCCCCAGTGTAAGGCAGTTTGTAGCTTCCCCCATAGTAGATAAGGAGGAGAGGAGGGAGATGTGGCTGCAGCATCCATGCTGTGAGAGGGGAGAGGGAGCTCATGAGATGAATCAATCAATATTCTGGATGCAAGATTGCATTTCTATTGCCCCTGCTGTAGTTCATTTAAGTTTATTCCATATTAGGCCCCTTTCACACTGTCGTTGTGGCCCGGCAGTGCAGCAGCCATTAAGAAATGAGGGGAGAATAGTGGGAGAAAAGTTAATGCGTGTGCCGTCTTTTTCTCCCGCAAAAAAAAAAAAAACGGCGAATGACGGTCCCCATTATAGTCAACGGGATCCATCGGGACCCATTGTTGACCGTTGTGCCCTATCGCGATAACGGCTGTTAAAGGCATAAAAGAGAGCCTGAGGACCATTTTTGGATGGGGCACAACGACACAACCTGAGAGAAGCCTTACTTTACTTGGATATTGTAGTTTTAAGTCACTCCTAGTTTCTGACAAAGTTCTGGAGCAGTTTTTAGCTCTTCAATATTAGGGGCAATGATTTACTCCTCATTGTAGAGCAGTTTGTGGTTCGCCCAAAACCATCTGTTGTAGTAAAATAAAAAGTAGGCAAGCCAAGGGGGAGAGGAGGGAGATGTAGCTGCAGCTTATCTCCCTCAGTGTGTTTGAAACGGCATGCTGTGAGAGGGGGGAGTGAGCTCATGTAATGAATGATCCAATACACTAGATGTAAGTCTGCACGTATATCACCCTCAGTGGAGGTCTTTTGAGTCAGTCATAAGTTACTCCGGGTTTTTACAAACTTTTTGAATGATTTTTCTTTTTTATAACCCTTCAATATTAGAGGCAATAATTGCTTATTCCATGTACAGCAGTTTGTAGTTCCTCCCAAGAAACATAGTAGATAAGGAGGAGAGGAGGGGGATGGGGCTGCAGCATGCATGCTATGAGAGGGGAGAGGGAGCTTACTAAATGAATTAATCAGTATGCTGGGTGCAATAATACATCTTTACTGCCCCTGTTGGAGCCCATTTAGGTTTATCCCATATTACTTGAGCAATGTAGTTCAAAGTCACTCCTAGTTTTTAATGACCTTTTGGGGCAATTTTTAACTCTTCAATATTAGGGACAATGATTTCTTCCTCACTGCACAACAGTTTGTGGTTCCCCTTGTTTGACTGCATGATCTTTGGAAATGTTCTTAGACCTGATCTAAGATGAGAGGTGGGGGATGTAGCTGCAGTCTACATGCTATGAGAGGGGAGAAGGAGCTTATGAAATAAGTCACTCAAAATGCTTTATGCAGGAATGCATCTCTACTGCTCTTGCTGGAGCTGACTTAAGTTTATTCCCTATTAATATAGCCTGGTGGTTCAAAGCCACCCAACTTTTTAATGATTTTTTTTAATAGTCCCCTCCTTAGTGCTTTTGTGTTGGAGCCCTTGAATAAACGTCGTCTATATACCTACAGTATATATCTCTTTGTATAAAATGTTATAATATACCTTATTACAGTGTTTCCCAACCAGTGTGCCTCCAGCTGTTGCAAAACTACAACTCCCAGGAGGAATTTAGCCTTGTAGTTCAAAGCCACCCAACTTTTTGATGATTTTTTTTTTGATAGCCCCCCCCCCCCCCACCCCTTAGTGATTTTGTGTTGGGGCCCTTGAATAAACGTCGTCTATATATCTCTTTGATTAAAACATTATCGTGTAACTTATTACAGTGTTTCCCAAACAGTGTGTCTCCAGCTGTTGCAAAACAGCTGGAGGCACAATGGTTGGGAAATACTGCCTTATTAGATGTTAGCCACATGTATCCCCCAGAATATATTGTTCTACCTGCACAATCTTTGTATCTAACCATGAAATGAGGCAGAAATATGATGTTTCCTCAGCTCGGATTCCAGACTTGTAACAAATCTTCGTCGTTCAGTAAGAAATCTTCATTCTCCAGCGACCTCCTCTCATCGCATTCTGCTTAGCTGGATTAAGAATACCCTGAACTGGGAAACACCCCATTAATCTGATAGTGAATGACAGGAGAGGACACGACGGGTGAGGAAAGGCAGATCCCCGACTTCATCTGAACCGAAGGGAAGGATTTTCCTGTAAGAGAATGTTGTAAATCTCCAAACATGACACAAATATCATATGTTACAAGTGTGCGCTGATCTCATGTGACAGGACACATTGACTGTCGCCAGATCTGCTACCCGCTCAATGCCACATTCTCATCCTAGGGGGCAGTATTATAGTAGTTATATTCTTATATATAGGAGCAGTATTATAGTAGTTATATTCTTATATATAGGAGCAGTATTATAGTAGTTATATTCTTGTATATAGGAGCAGTATTATAGTAGTTATATTCTTGTATATAGGAGCAGTATTATAGTAGTTATATTCTTGTATATAGGAGGCAGTATTATAGTAGTGATATTCTGGTATATAGGAGGCAGTATTATAGGAGTTATATTCTTGTATATAGGAGCAGTATTATAGTAGTTATATTCTTGTATATAGGAGCAGTATTATAGTAGTTATATTCTTGTACATAGGAGCAGTATTATAGTAGTGATATTCTGGTATATAGGAGGCAGTATTATAGTAGTTATATTCTTGTATATAGGAGCAGTATTATAGGAGTTATATTCTTGTATATAGGAACAGTATTATAGTATTTATATTCTTGTATATAGGAGCAGTATTATAGTAGTTATATTCTTGTATATAGGAGGCAGTATTATAGTAGATATATTCTTCTATATAGGAGCAGTATTATAGGAGTTATATTCTTGTATATAGGAGTAGTATTATAGTAGTTATATTCTTGTACATAGGAGGCAGTATTATAGTAGTTATTTTCTTGTATATAGGAGCAGTATTATAGTAGCTATATTCTTGTATATAAGAGCAGTATTATAGTAGATATATTCTTGTATATAAGAGCAGTATTATAGTAATTAGATTCTTGTACATAGGAGCAGTATTATAGTAGTTATATTCTTGTATATAGGAGGCAATATTATAGTAGTTATATTCTAGTATATAGGAGCAGTATTATAGTAGTTATATTCTTGTATATAGGAGCAGTATTATAGTAGTTATATTCTTGTATATAGGAGCAGTATTATAGTAGTTATATTCTTGTATATAGGGACAGTATTATAGTAGTTATATTCTTGTATATAGGAGCAGTATTATAGTAGTTATACTCTTGTATGTAGGAGCAGTATTATAGTAGTTATATTCTTGTATATAGGAGACGGTATTGTAGTAGTTATATTCTTGTATATAGGAGCAGTATTATAGTAGTTATATTCTTGTATATAGGAGGCAGTATTATAGTAGCCATATTCTTGTATATAGGAGCAGTATTATATGAGTTATATTCTTGTATATAGGAGGCAGTATTATAGTAGTTATATTCTTGTATATAGGGGGCAATATTATAGTAGTTATATTCTTGTACATAGGAGGCAGTATTATAGTAGTTATACTCTTGTATATAGGAACAGTATTATAGTAGTTATATTCTTGTATGTAGGAGCAGTATTATAGTAGTTATATTCTTGTATATAGGAGCAGTATTATAGTAGTTATATTCTTGTATATAGGAGCAGTATTATAGTAGTTATATTCTTGTATATAGGAGCAGTATTATAGTAGTTATATTCTTGTATATAGGAGCAGTATTATAGTAGTTATATTCTTGTATATAGGAGCAGTATTATAGTAGTTATATTCTTGTATATAGGAGGCAGTATTATAATAGTTATATTCTTGTACATAGGAGGGGGTATTATAGTAGTTATATTCTTGTACATAGGGGCAGTATTATAGTAGTTATATTCTTGTATATAGGAGGCAGTATTATAGTAGTTATATTCTTGTATATAGGAGCAGTATTATAGTAGTTATATTCTTGTATATAGGAGCAGTATTATAGTAGTTATATTCTTGTATATAGGAGGCAGTATTATAATAGTTATATTCTTGTATATAGGAGCAGTATTATAGTAGTTATATTCTTGTATATAGGAGACAGTATTATAGTAGATATATTCTTGTATATAGGAGGCAGTATTATAGTAGTTATATTATTGTACATAGGGCGGTATTTTAGTAGTTATATTCTCGTTACTACCCTTTCCTCGCTCTTTTCACAATCCATAAAATGAGTAAAATAAAATGCACATGGAATTTTTTTTTTAAATAGTTTATTGGTTGGAGTCACATCTGTAAAGTTTGCTTTGCCCTCTCTATGGACCTGCAGTCCCCCGCCCAGGTTTTGTGACAAGTGTCTGTACGCGGCTTTGCCTCTGCCACGGCCTAGCTGTAAATCTCAGCTGTCAGTATAGTAGCGCCATGATTAAAGCCTGTACTTTAATAGATCATTTTAAGAAAAACCCAAATTACACCAGCTCTCCAGTTGATCCATCTGGACTTGCAGGGTTGGTGCATGGCAGTCTTCAACCAGCACCAGAGAAGCCAAGTCTGGGCCTTAGGTTCCTGTGTATTCCCCCAGGATCCTCTTGAGCAGCATTCTCAGCTGTATTTAATCTGCAATGAGACAAGCTGGCTATGAGAAATCCGCACACAAGGCAGCGGCATGGAAACACTTGAGCAGATAGCCCCCGCTCGGCTGGATCGGTGAACTGGAGCTGGTCCAGCCATGAACGCTGCTCCCCGGACAATACTAGTCTGTTCCAATTAATGGTGTTTAACAATTCTAATCACACTTTAGCACATTAATCCTATTTTCAATCCAAAACACATCTAAGGGAACGGCATGGGGGCTTTTTTTTTTATTGCAACCGCAAATCAGATGGAGCGGAGAGACGCGGGGACCCTCGGTCTACACTGCACTCTCCATGAACTTAAACTTCATAAAAACATGGGGTGGACCAGGGTGAAGACTGACAGGACTCTGCCGAATGTGGAGCTCAATCCCCTTTAGAGATCCCACAAGGAGAGGAATAAGGGGAAACTCCATTTATAACCATCTTCTAATTGGCCACGGTGGTGGGTTAGACGATATCTATGGTGGGGGGTCTCCATAACTGATCATCAGAATCAGGGACGGGCACAGGTTGACTAGAAAGGGGGCTGGAGCCCCTGCCCTTTTGATGTTCTTCCTATAAGTGCTCTCACCAGTCTGGCATCATTATGTGGGCATTTATATAAATAATTATAACAAGTGGGCTTTTTTTTATTTTTATTTTTAGTTCAGCCCCTGTCCCCCAAAAAAGTCTGTGCACGTCCATGATCAGAATGAAGGAGTCCATTGGATGTTCTGTGTACTGTGGATCTGGGTTCAGATGTCTGCTACGGTTGGCACCTGCCCGGTATTTTACGGGCACAAACGGTATTTTGGCCACCCTGCGGGTATTTTTATATTAAAAATACTGGCAATGCAACCAATCCTCCAACTCCCGGAATGTTGCACCAGCTGTTGCAAAACTACCACTCACAGCATGCCCGGACAGCCGTGGGTCACAGCATGACCGTATTGCACTGTTGCGCAGCTCTCCACGCCAGGGGCCCGAGGAAGCGCAACAGCGCAATACGGCCGTCGCCCCCGTGTGAGCACCCAAGAACCTCCCGCATAACATCTGGTCCACCTTCCCTTTCCCCAAGCCTTATCGTGTACTGTACGTGATGAAAAATAAAGAGGTACCTGTCTGCAGCAACTAAAGTGGTGAGTGCTCCGTCATTTCTCTCTTTATGGAATTTATGCTTATGGTCTATGTAGTACAAGAAGCACCACCTGAAAAGACAGAGTACCTGAAGCACAACACGAGGCTAATTGAATATATACACCTATTTGAACCGTCTATTAGTAGTTGTGCCAGGAGGTTTCTGACTCTGAGAGGGGACATCTATCTTTATACTGCTACTATATATATATATTGACCCCATAAGGATAGCAGCAGTATATAGATAGTGCTGGAGGGGAGGTGTATAACCACTATATATCCTGATCTCATAGAGATAGCAGCAGTATACAGATAGAACTGGAGGGGAGGTGTATAACTGATCCCATGGAGAAAGCACTACTATATATGCTGATCTCATAGAGATAGCAGCAGTATACAGATAGAACTGGAGGGGAGGTGTTTAACTGATCCCATAGAGAAAGCAGCAGCAGTATACAGAGAGCTGGAGGAGAGGTGCATATGCACCTCTTCTTCAGCTCTATCTGTATATTGCTGCTGCTATCTCTATGAGATCATGATTAGAGATGAGCGCATTTTTGGAAAATTCGATTTGGCAGATTCGCCAAATTTCCCGGACAAATTTGGTTCGGTCTGAATTTATTTGCGGCAAATTGCTGTTAAAATTGGCTATTTCTGGGCTACAGAGAGCCTCAATAGGGGGTAGAACACTTTTTGCCTTGTCGTAACACGCATAGGGGGTGTGCTGGGTTAGTGAAATAATACTGTTATTCAGCATGACATGCAAAATACAGGCATTGCTATTAGAATCTCTGCCGCAGAGCGTCTGGATATGGCAGCAGGGTCGGGAGACCATATGGCGTCACAATTAAAGAGATTAAAGAGATTTTTCAATTACATTTTTTTTTTTATTTAATTTTAATTTATTTTAATTTTTTAAAATCCTTTTTTAGGACCCATTCTGGTGAGCATCAAGCTTGCAGTCTGCCGTGAGGCGAGCTACCACCTGTCAGCACCCCACCCTTCCCCTCCGCCCCAACAGTCTTACTCTGTGTGGAACTGCGAATGTTTAATTTGATCAATTATGGTTAATTTTTATCGCTCCAACCTGTTTCATTGGATTCTTGTGGTTATTCCAGAGGTAATTGTGGTGTCCCGGTACTGTATCGTATACCGTACCTTATGTGGTTGTCCCCAAAGTCAGAGTTACTTCGTTCCAGTGGGGTCCTCTTGGTGGGATAGCCCCTATTCGCTTCTTCCTTCTTCAGTTCTTGGATGTTTACATGTATAAATAATTGTATATTTAATTATCTATATAGTGTCGCAGGACCTTAGGTCACCTGACTAATGTTAATTCTAGTAAGGTATGTTGATGGACCTTCGTAGGTCAAGAGTGTGGTCACATGTTAGACCATAATTCCTTGTAAAGTGAATGACAGATGGTATGGACCAATGAGCTTAAGTCCAGCCCCTGTCCATATAAGGGAGCTGCAGCCAATGATCGCTCTCTTGGGGTCTGGACTAGTGGAGAGAGAAGTGATCCGTGCAACTTACAAAGACAAGCTTAGGCCTGAGGCCTGCCAGCCTCAGCCTGAATCTAATCGTGAGTTACGATATCAATCCCCGCTAAAGCTAGTGTGACCGCTGGACCTAAACTCAAACCCCTAAATCCAGCAGAACAGCACTTATTCCTTTTCTAAGCTCAGAACTCACGAGATCCTAACCAACTGTCAGGATCGTAATGGACTCTTGTCCAAAGACTGTTCCTGTTTAATGTTGCATAAAAGTCGCAGTCAAAGTTCCGACAGTTTTCTGAAAACCTCCGGTTGCGAACAATCATTTATTATACCTCCCTATCGTTCTTGGGACGGGTGGCGATAGGACAAGCATATACAGAGGAACCCTCACCTTGGTGTCACGAGTGATAAGGGTTAAACAAGCAACCTTTAGTTACCGCACAGCTACACCCCATATACCCTACAACCCCAGGCTACCACATAATATATGAAGACGACCATAGGGCCTCAATCTTGAAAAGGTTACATAGATTTTTTTAAATGTGGGGCTGCCCTTTATAGGTCGAGTAACTACTTACAAAGAAAGGAATTAATAGTGCGAGAGTAGGGCCTTATAGGGGAAGTTTTTACCCCCACCGGTTACAATTGACCATACTCTGTTCCCTTCCACCTTTTAGAGGTCTTTGCATCACATCAATACTTGGTGGTGTAGGTGGCACATGGTGTTTTTTGCACACCTTTCCTTTCGTTAGATTGCACGTCCTGGCAATACTCTGCCAGACATACTTATACACCAGCTGAGTGCGTATATGTTACACTTATGAGAGGAGGACAAAACGCTCCACTACTCCTAAAACTGTATTAGACTACAAAAACAAGTGTGTAGCTTTGGCTGGCCTTTCACAGCAACTAGGCCCTTCTGACTTTTAACAGGAACAAAATCGTACACCACGTAGGTGTAAAAACAGTTTACACTTATGAGAGGAGTAAAAAAAAACAAGTGTGTAGCTTTGGCTGGCCTTTCACAGTAACTAGGCCCAAATTAGTTTAACAGGAAAATATATAAAGGACACCATGTAGGTGTACATACAGTTTACACCTATGAGAGGAGGACTATGCGCTCCACTATGCTTAAAACTGTATTAGACTACAGAAACAAGTGTGTAGCTTTGGCTGGCCGTTCACAGTAAGTAGGCCCAAATTAGTTTGAGAGGAAAACATTTTTTTACACCATCTATGTACGCACAGGTTACACTTATGGGAGGACAATACGCTCCGCTACGCAACCTGTATTAGGCACTGAAATCAGGTGACTAAGGCTTTTTGTGCTCACCCTAACTGGCCCCTGTTAGCTTTAGAGTTGTACACCCCACTGCAGCAGTACAGAGTCGCTGTGTAGTACAGCCCAGTACAGTATTAATATGCACTAATAGCAGGTGACAATGGCATTTAGTGCTCAGCCTAACTGGTCCCTATGAGATTTAGAGTTGTTATACACCAGGGGTCTCAAACTCAAATTATCTGTGGACCACTGGATATAGAGGCTGGGTGTGGCTGCATGCACCCCTCACATATAATGCCCCCATCATGCGCCCCTCACATATAATCCTCCCATCATGCACCCCTCACATATAATGCCCCCTGTGCTGTGCCCTTCACATATAATGCCCCCATCATGTGCCCCTCACATATAATGCCCCCATCATGCACCCCTCACATATAATGCCCCCATCATGGGCCCCTCACATATAATGCCCCATCATGCGCCCCTCACATATAATGCCCCCATCATGCACCCTCACATATAATGCCCCCATAATGCACCCTCACATATAATGCCCCCATCATGCGCCCCTCACATATAATGCCCCCATCATGGGCCCCTCACATATAATGCCCCATCATGCGCCCCTCACATATAATGCCCCCTGTGCTGTGCCCTTCACATATAATGCCCCCATCATGCGCCCTCACATATAATGCTCCAATCATTTAACCTTCATATATAATGCCCCCATCATGCACCCCTCATACAGTATATAATGCCCTCTGTGCTGTGCCCCTCACATATAATGCCCCTTGTGCTGTGCCCCTCACATACTGTATAATGCTCCTGTCCTGTCCCCTCAGGGGGCATTATATGTGAGTGGCACAGCACAGTGGGCATTATATTTGATGGGCACAGCACAGGGGGCATTATATGTGAGGAGCACAGCACAGGGGGCCCCACCTGTCATGAGCTCTTCACATATAATGCCCCCTCTCTGCCCCCCCCCCAAGCTTTTAAATCCCCCCCCCCTCCTCCTCCTGTACGGTATAGTACCCCCTGGGCCCAGAGCATGCTCGTCTTACATACAGTATGAGAGCCGCGGGAATGGGATCTTCAGGTGCCGGCGCGATTATTAGTGTTGCTCGCGAATATTCGCAATTCGAATATTATTCGGGAATATCGCATATTCGCGCATTCACGAATTTTGCGAATATAGCGCTATATATTCGTAATTACGAATATTCGTTTTTTTGTATTTTTTTTCTTCACAGTACACATCATAGTGATCACCCCTCTCTGCTTCCAGCTTGTGTGATGTAAAGAAGGCTGTAATACTACTGTGTGAGACTGGCATGCGAACATTCGTATATGCGAAAATTAGCATATGCTAATTTTCGCATATGCAGATTTTCGCGTATGCTAATTTTGTATATGCTAATTTTCCCATATGTTAATTTTCGCATACGCGAATGTTCGTGTATGCGAAAATAAAACGAGAATATAACGAATATGCGAATATTCGCGAATATATGACGAATATTCATCCATATATTCGCGAATATTCGCGAATTCGAATATGGCCTATGCCGCTCAACACTAGCGATTGTGTGACACCTTTGCGCCAGGCTGCCGTGGATCACTTCCCCGTGGCTCACACGCTGTGAATGTAGGAGCAGGAGCTTACAGGTTCCACTCCACCATGCTAGAGTACAGAGCCCCCCCTAGCTACGCCACTGTGCAGCAGGCTGCAAAATTACATTCCACAGGCCACGAGTTTGAGACCTCTGTTGTACACACTAGTGCTGCAGCACAGAGTCGCTGTGTAGTACAGCCCAGTAAAGTATTACTATGCACTAATAGCAGGTGACTATGGCTTTTAGTGCTCATCCTAACTGGCCCCTATAAGCTTTAGAGTTGCTCTAGAGTGCTCTCTCTCTCTCTGCCCTTGAGCCTGATCACTAGTGTTGCTCACGAATATTCGCAATTCGAATATTATTCACGAATATCGCATATTCGCGAATTCGCGAATTTCGCGAATATAGCGCTATATATTCGTAATTACGAATATTCGTATTTTTTTTTTTTTCACAGTACACATCACAGTGATCACCCCTTTCTGCTTCCAGCTTGTGTGGTGTAAAGAAAGCTGTAATACTACTGTGTGAGACTGCCGTGCGAAAATTCGCATATACAAAAATTAGCATATGCACATATTCGCATATGCGAATTTGTGCGTGTGTTAATTTTGTGTGTGCTAATATTCACATATGTTACTTTTCGCATACGCGCATTTTTGCATTTGCGAAAATAAAACGAAATATAACGAATATGCGAATATTCGCGAATTCGAATATGGCCTATGCCGCTCAACACTACTGGACACCACTAAATGGAGTTTAATTAAGCGATTCGTTTCATCGAATCGCGGCAACATTCGGATTGTTAAGAATCAAACTTTTCCTGAAATTCATAACAAATTTGTCAGATTCAATTCGCTCATCTCTAATCAGGATATATAGTAGTTATACATACTGTTGAGTAGTGTTGCTCACGAATATTCGCAATTCGAATATTATTCGCGAATATCGCATATTCACGAATTTGCGAATTTCGCGAATATAGCGCGATATATTCGTAATTACGAATATTCGTTTTTTGTTTTTTTTTCACAGTACACATCACAGTGATCATCCCTCTCTGCTTCCAGCTTGTGTGGTGTAAAGAAGGCTGTAATACTTCTGTGTGAGACTGGCGTGCGAAATTCGCATATGCGTAAATGCACTCATGCTACTTTTCGCATATGCGTATTTTCGCGTATGCTAATTTTGCATATGCTAATATTCACATATGTTATTTTCCGCATATGCGCAAATAAAACGATTATAACGAATATGTGAATATTCGCGAATATATGACGTATATTCGCCGTATATTCGTAAATTCGAATATGGCCTATGCCGCTCAACACTACTGTTGAGCGGCATAGTCCATATTCGAATTCGCGAATATACGCAAATATATTGACACATTATGCGCGTATATATTCGCATATACGAACATACGTATATACGAAAATTTACATGCGAGAAAATGCGCATGGGAAATGCGTATGTAAGGAAATGTTACCATATGTACAAATTCGCATATACGAAAAGGTTAGCCAAAACATTCGCATATTAGAAACCTAGAACATGGGAAAACGCGCATATAAAAGAATGTTACCACATGTAAAAAATTCGTATATACGAAAGGTTTAGCCTTATAATTCGCATATTAGAAAACTAGATGTATAAATGCGCATATACGGAAATGTCTTACCAGAAAATTCGTATGCAAGGAAATTAAATTAACACACGAAAATTTACATTCGAAAGCTTCGCATATCAGAAAATTAGACCATATGCAAATTCGCATATACGAAAATGTCATATCGGACAATTCGCATATGGGAAAATGAGATCATGTGAAAATGCGCATATGCGTAAAAGTGTACTTGACAATTCGCATATAAGAAAATTAACACACGGAAATCTGCATAGGAGAAAATTCGCATGTAAGAAAGCTAGTGCATGGAAGAGTTCGCATATGCGAAGATGTACATTGGAGTAAATAAGTACATAAGATAATTAGCATATGTGAAAATGATCATATGCTAAAATTTGCATAAGCGAAAAAAAGCGAATATTCGTAATTGCGAATATATAGTGCTATATTCGCCAATATTCGCGTATTCGCGAATGTGCGATATTCGAGAATAAAATTCTAATTGCGAATATTCGCGAGCAACACTAATTATACACTAGTGTTGCTCACGAATATTCGCAATGCGAATTTTATTCGCGAATATTCGCGAATATAGCACTATATATTCGTAATTACGAATATTCGTTTTTTGTTTTTTTTCCACAGTACACATCACAGTGATCATCCCTCTCTGCTTCCAGCTTGTGTGGTGTAAAGAAGGCTCTAATACTACTGTGTGAGACTGGTGCGCGCATTTTCGCATATGCGAAAATATGCATATGCTAAATTTCGCATTTGCGAATTTTCGCTTATGTTAATTTCTGTATATACTAATTTTCGCATATGTAAATGTTCGCATACGCGAAATTTCGCATATACGAAAATAAATCGAGAATATTACGAATATGCGAATATTCGCGAATATATGACGAATATTCGTCCAAATATTCGCGAATATTCGCGAATTCGAATATGGCCTATGCCGCTCAACACTATTATACACCTCCCCTCCAGTTCTATCTGTATACTGCTGGACTGCTCATCTGTGGGAGCTGTCCGAGCATGCTGGGAGTTGTAGTTTTGCAAAGCAGTGATGTCTCCTGTAGCAGCGGTCTCCCAGTCCTGGGGATTCCTAGCAGCCGCCATAATTCTCTTTTTTGTTACTTTAAATATTTATTATGAAAGTGAGTTCTTTGTTTTCCCTTTTAGCTCATTTTTCAGATGAATCATAACCCTCAGTGATAACTACAGGAAGTCCAAGGACCCCAAGTGATGGATGAACCAAAAACACGAAAGTGTAACAGGAGCGTGCAGGAGAGCGACAGCGCCATCTGTCTGCAGCACCTGTAGAAGATACGAAGAGGACGACAGGGCAGGTTTATCTCCCAACAATAGCACAGAAAGGGGAGCCAAGCTATTCATCCTCAAGTTCCATGTCCATAGAGGGCAGTATTGTAGTATTTTCTTATATATAGGTGCAGCATTATAGTAGTTATATTCTTGTATGTAGGGGCAGTATTATAGTAGTTATATTCTTGTATATAGGGGCAGTATTATAGTAGCTATATTCTTGTATACAGGAGCAGTATTATAGTAGTTATATTCTTGTATACAGGCAGGAGCAGTATTATAGTAGATATATTCTTGTATATAGGAGCAGTATTATAGTAGTTATAGTCTTGTATATAGGAGCAGTATTATAGTAGTTATATTCTTGTATATAGGGGCAGTATTATAGTAGTTATAGTCTTGTATATAGGAGCAGTATTATTGTAATTATATTCATGTACATAGGAGCAGTATTATAGTAGTTATATTCTTGTATATAGGAGCAGTATTATAGTAGTTATATTCTTGTATACAGGAGCAGTATTATAGTAGTTATATTCTTGTATATAGGAGCAGTATTATAGTAGTTATATTCTTGTATATAGGAGTAATATTATAGTAGTTATATTCTTGTATATAGCAGCCGTATTATAGTAGTTATATTCTTGTATATAGGATCAGTATTATAGTAGTTATATTCTTGTATATAGGAGCAGTATTATAGTAGTTATATTCTTGTATATAGGATCAGTATTATAGTAGTTATATTCTTGTATATAGGAGCAGTATTATAGTAGTTATATTCCTGTACATAGGAGGTAGCATTATAGTAGTTATATTATTGTATATAGGAAGCAGCATTATAGTAGTTATATTCTTGTATATAGGAGGCAATATTATAGTAGTTATATTCTTGTATAAACAAGCAGTATTATAGTAGTTATATTCTTGTATATAGGAGCAGTATTATAGTAGTTATATTCTTATATGTAGGAGCAGTATTATAGTAGTTATATTCTTGTATATAGGAGCAGTATTATAGAAGTAATATTCTTGTATCTAGGAGCAGTATTATAGTAATTATATTCATGTACATAGGAGCAGTATTATAGTAGTTATATTCTTGTATATAGGAGCAGTATTATAGTAGTTATATTCTGGTACATAGGAGCAGTATTATAGTAGTCATATTCTTGTACATTGGAGGCAGTATTATAGTAGTTATATTCTTGTATATAGGGAGCAGTATTATAGTAGTTATATTCTTGTATATAGGAGCAGTATTATAGTAGTTATATTCTTGTACATAGGAGCAGTATTATGGTAGTTATATTCTTGTATATAGGAGCAGTATTATAGTAGTTATATTCTTGTATATAGGAGGCAGTATTATAGTAGTTATATTCTTGTATATAGGAGCAGTATTATAGTAGTTATATTCTTGTACATAGGAGCAGTATTATGGTAGTTATATTCTTGTATATAGGAGCAGTATTATAGTAGTTATATTCTTGTATATAGGAGGCAGTATTATAGTAGTTATATTCTTGTATATAGGAGCAGTATTATAGTAGTTATATTCTTGTATATAGGAGTAGTATTATAGTAGTTATATTCTTGTACATAGGAGCAGTATTATAGTAGTTATAGTCTTGTACATTGGAGGCAGTGTTACGGTAAACATTGCATGTAAATTTTCCATTCCTTTTTATTTATCTATATATATATAAAACTCGATGTGTGTATGTATGCATGTGTGTATGAATGTATGTGTGTATGTTCCAGCATCACGTCCAAACGGCTAAAGATATTAACGTGAAACTTGGCACACATGTTACTTATACGTCAACATCAACCTAGGATAGGTAATTTAACCCTTACTCACCCCCATTTGCCAGGGGCGGGGATTTTGTTTAAAGTCCCATACAAGTCAATGGGAAATATATGTTACTGCATAACTTCCAAACGGCTGGAGAAATTTCAATAATACTTGGTCACATGTTACTTATAAGTCCACTTAAAATATAGGATAGTTAATTTAACCCTTAACTACCCCGATTTGTGAGAGTCGGGGATTTTGTTTAAAGTCCCATGCAAATCAATGGGAAATGTATGTTCTCACATAACTTCCGTACGGCTGGAGATATTTCAATACCTGGTACACATATTACGGGTCGGGATAAGAGGACAGGATGGGAAGTCGGGATTGGAGGTCGGGATGGGAGGTCGGGATGGGAGGTCGGGATAGGAGGTCAGGATAGGAGGACGGGATAGGAGGTCAGGATAGGAGGTCGGGATAAGGTCGAGATAGGAGGACGGGATAGGAGGTCGGGATAAGGTCGAGATAGAAGGACGGGATAGGAGGTCAGGATAGGAGGTCGGGATAAGGTCGAGATAGGAGGACGGGATAGGAGGACGGGATAGGAGGACAAGATAGGAGGACGAGATAGGAGGACAGGATAGGAGGACGGGATAGGAGGACGGGATAGGAGGACGAGATAGGAGGTCCGTATAGGAGGTTGGGATACGAGGACGGGATATGAGGACAAGATATGGGGTTGGGATATGAAAACAATATATGAGGACGGGATATGGGGTTGGGATATGACAACATTATATGAGGACAGGATATGAAGTCAAAAGCTTCCTCCTTTGTTTATTTTCCTCCCCAACAAGGATTAGGAAGGAAAAACCGGGCAACGCCGGGTACTCAGCTAGTACTTTATAAAACTGGGAAGTTGGCAAATGTAAGGCTGAGCGCTGGGACACCTAAAGGCCAATAGTATATAAGCAGATTAAGGCTTACAGCCGAGTTCTTGCAGAAAAAGTTCCTTTTTGGTTCTACACTATATCCATTAAAACATTAATGTTAATATTTGGATTCCAGAGAATCTAGTGGTTATATATCCGTGCGGTCATACACTCGCAGCGCCGTTTTCCTCCTTGTTTTCTTTGATCACTATATTGGTGTTGTATCTCTTTCTTGTATGACTTTTCCGTTTATTTAATTCCACGAGCCAAAAATAAAAATAAACAAAAAGTTATATTCCTAGATAAACAGGAGAGATTGATGATGCTGATGCGGTCGCCTATTAGCCCCCGGCGGGAGCACGACTTTGAAGATTATACACCGTGCTTTTTATATGGCCAATTGAGCACGATCCCTTCCCCGGCATTTAACATGTCAGATAGACAAATAACTGAGAGGAAATGAGATGGGAATTTCACAGGTTTTGCCATCTCTTCTGCGTCCACAGCTATGTGGCTCTTATGCCAACGCAGATCATTATAGGATCATATGCTGGAACGAGACGGGCAACATCTGGGGGAATAATGGTTAAAGTTATGATTTATTTCAATTGCAATTGTTTTTTAAATTTTTTTTTTTTTATGGAAGGGGCAAGTTCTTCTCTCCTGAGATTTGGGGGAATCAAAAATAACCTCCTTCTTACTTAAAAGGCTTAAAAATCTTTTATCTTTCAGCCAATAATAATAAAAAAAAAATTGTGGTTAGGGGCAAATTCTTTCGATCGAGATTTGGGTGATTCAGTCCTTTTCTCTGTCTTCCTTAAAGGGGTACTCCGGTGAAAACCTTTTTTCTTTTAAATAAACTGGTGGCAGAAAGTTAAACATATTTGTAAATTACTTCTATTAAAAAATCTTAATCCTTCCGGTACTTATTAGCTGCTCAATGCTACAGAGGAAATTCCTTTCTTTTTGGAACACTGATGACATCACGAGCACAGTGCTCTCTGCTGATATCTCTGTCCATTTTAGCAACCATGCATAGCAGATGAATGCTAAGGGCAGCATGGTGGCTCAGTGGTTAGCTCTGCTGCCTTGCATTGCTGGGGACTTGGGTTCAAATCCCACTAAGGACAACAATAAATAAAGCGTTATCATTATTATAATAATGTCAGCAGAGAGAACTGTGCTTGTGATGTCATCAGAGAGCATTCCAAAAAGAAAAGAATTTCCTCTGTAGTATTCAGCAGCTAATGAGTACAGAAAGGATTAAGATTTTTTAATAGAAGTAATTTACAAATATGTTTAACTTTCTGCCACCAGTTGAATTAAAAGAAAAAAAGGTTTTCACCGGAGTGCCCCTTTCAAGAGCCTCGGGAATCCTAGGTTTTTTATCTTTCAGCCGAAAATGAATTAAAAAAAGCGAGATGTGGGTAAAACGATGCAAAACCGAACGTCGGCCAAACACGGGGAGGGAGGGGAAGAAAAAGACTATCCATTAGCTTGTATGAGAAGTTATTTTTACCTACCGCAGAGAGTGACTGTATAGTGAGCGGGTCTTACGTGAGAGCCAAATTCCTGTTTTTTAGCACATGCGAGAATTTCACAGAAAACCTGGCGCAGCGAGAATACGGGCACCATGGAAAATAAAAACTAGACGGGCTGGTTTATTTATCTGCCGGCCGTAGGGAGAGAGCGGAGCTGAAGAAGATAGAGCCACTTCAAACAATCTCATAGGGAATGCAGGGAAGGAGTCTTAGGCTTCTCCATGGAAGACACAGCATCTGCTTTAACCCTCTCCTGGCCACGGCGGCCTGAAAAACATCACTGTGAATGATTGGGTTCACGTATGGCGATGCTGCATAGTTGCCATATCCAAAATCACTGCACCTAATACTTAAGGACAGTGTTCCCCAATCAGTAGTTTTGCAACAGCTGGAGGCACACCGGTTGGGGAAAACTGCTTAAAAGGGTGCATCACTGTGTATATTATCCCTGTACTGTGACATCACTGTGTATATTATCCCTGTACTGTGACATCACTGTGTATATTATCCCTGTACTGTGACATCACTGTGTATATTATCCCTGTACTGTGATATCACTGTGTATATTATCCCTGTACTGTGATATCACTGTGTATATTATCCCTGTACTGTGATATCACTGTCTATATTATCCCTGTACAGTCACATCACTGTGTATATTATCCCTGTACTGTGACATCACTGTGTGTATTATCCCTGTACTGTGACATCACTGTGTGTATTATCCCTGTACTGTGACATCACTGTGTGTATTATCTCTGTACTGTGACATCACTGTGTGTATTATCCCTGTACTGTGACATCACTGTGTGTATTATCCCTGTACTGTGACATCACTGTGTGTATTATCCCTGTACTGTGACATCACTGTGTGTATTATCTCTGTACTGTGACATCACTGTGTGTATTATCCCTGTACTGTGACATCACTGTGTGTATTATCCCTGTACTGTGACATCACTGTGGATATTATCCCTGTACTGTGACATCACTGTCTATATTATCCCTGTACAGTGACATCACTGTGTGTATTATCCCTGTACTGTGACATCACTGTGTGTATTCCAGGGTATTCCATATCAACTGACTCCAGAAAGTTAAACAGATTTGTAAATTACTTCTATTAAAAAATCTTAATCCTTTCAATAATTATCAGCTGCTGAAGTTGAGTTGTTGTTTTCTGTCTGGCAACAGTGCTCTCTGCTGACCTCTCTGCTTGTCTCGGGAACTGCACAGAGTAGAAGAGGTTTGCTATGGGAATTTGCTTCTAAACTGGGTGGTTCCCGAGACAGGTGTCATCAGAGAGGATTTAGACAGAAAAGTACAACTCAACTTCAGCAGCTCATATGTACTGAAAGGTTTAAGATTTTTTAATAGAAGTAATTTACAAATCTGTTTAACTTTCTGGAGCCATTTAATATATATAAAAAAGTTTTTCTGGATAACTACTTTAATGATAACCCCCGTGGGCGGCCATATTTAATTGGCAGAATCCCTCGGTAACAGCACAGTCCTACCCCCTCCGTACGTAAAATGGACATAAAACAATAAACTTGAAGTTTATCTCCGTCCATCTCAGCTCCAGTTGTTTTCATTCATTGGACTAAATTAGACGAAAGTGCAAAAATATAGCGTATTCGCCGCGCCTGACTTCACTCCATCTTGACATTGTTGAGTTTCTCCTCTTTGTCAGAGCAGGGCCGGGGAGGGGGAGGCTGATCGCTCACTGTCAGACAGGAGCCCTGGGCTATAACTAGTCATTTCTCATTGGGCTGCCTGGTCGGCGGCTGCAGAAACGTACGATCGTGTTATATCTCCGTTCCGTGGACGCCGTCCAGGCCAAATAATAGCTGGAGTTGACCTGAGGATTAAGTAACATGTTAATTTGCTTTGAAAGTGCACACAGTGTTATTGTAAGGCTATTACATCCTCCCTAATTCAATTAGGACAACTGCGGGGATGGATGGTTGGTACTGTTATTATTAATGCCAGACACAATGGCTTCGGACGCCAGATTGAACATGGCGGCTGGTAATTGTAGCGAGACCTTTCACGAATACGTTATGCCGCTGACTGTTCTCCTGATACGCTCCGTGCCGCGGCTGATCGGCAGCAGATAGTGACATACAACAATAAACACGCGCATTGTTCTTTATTAGAGAACATTTCCCCTTAAATAAAAAATAATAAAAATTGACGACCCTGAGTCGCCCCCTACTGTAGTTTTTTTCCCCTGTTTGGCTTATTTTTTTCACCACATTTAATAATTTGGCGCACCTCTCGAGTAAAATGGGGCATGATACACAACAATCAGATTTACACAAAAATGATATTTGTGTGTGTGTGTGTGTGTATATATATATATATATATATATATATATATATATATATATAGGTGTGTGTTTATATGTGTGTATATATTTATACAGTGATCCCTCAACTTACAATGGGCTCAACATACTATAGTTTCAACATACAATGGTCTTTTCTGGACCATTGTAACTTGAAACCAGATACAACATACAATGTACAGGCAGTCCAGATCTGCGATTCCTGTCAATGACTGGAAGAACCGACCAATCAAAATGGGCATTCACTGGTAAAACCCCTGTATTACTGAAGTGTATGCACTGACTGGTGTCTGGTAGCGCCCCCTACAGTACAGGGTGGTATTACATGTTCTGTACTACTCTTTACCTGTATTACTGAAGTGCATGCACTGACTGGTGTCTGGTAGCGCCCCCTACAGTACAGGAAGGTATTACATGTTCTGTACTCTTTAGCTGTATTACTGAAGTGCATGCACTGACTGGTGTCTGGTAGCGCCCCCTACAGTACAGGGAGGTATTACATGTTCTGTACTCTTTACCTGTATTACTGAAGTGCATGCACTGACTGGTGTCTGGTAGCACCCCCTACAGTACAGGGAGGTATTACATGTTCTGTACTCTTTACCTGTATTACTGAAGTGTATGTACTGACTGGTGTCTGGTAGCGCCCCCTACAGTACAGGGAGGTATTACATGTTCTGTACTACTCTTTACCTGTATTACTAAAGTGCATGCACTGACTGGTGTCTGGTAGTGCCCCCTACAGTACAGGGTGGTATTACATGTTCTGTACTCTTTACCTGTATTACTGAAGTGTATGCACTGACTGGTGTCTGGTAGCGCCCCCTACAGTACAGGGAGGTATTACATGTTCTGTACTCTTTACCTGTATTACTGAAGTGTATGCACTGACTGGTGTCTGGTAGCGCCCCCTACAGTACAGGGAGGTATTACATGTTCTGTACTCTTTGCCTGTACCCGGATTAGCTGCTCCTTTGGACACCAGGTGAGGGCGGCTCCATGTTACTTTTTTAGGACACTGTGTACTGTATAGGACCCTGAAGAAGCTCCTGTCCTCTACATAGACCAGCATTTCCCAACAAGGGTGCCTCCAGCTGTTGCAAAACTACAACTCCCAGCATGCCCGGACAGTCAAAGGCTGTCCGGGCATGCTGGGAGTTGTAGTTTTGCAACAGCTGGAGGCACCCTGGTTGGGAAACACTGACATAGACAGTGATTTACAGCTCCCAGCAGATATTTATTACTTTTATATATAAGGATTTGCTTTATCTATATTAGTTATCTACTTATTTTTCTTTAATCCTCACATTTTCCTATTTTTGGGTGACATTTTGGGGCTTCAGAACCAATTACCAGGTTTCCATTGAGTTATGGTCTCAACATACAATGGTTTCAACATACAATGGTCGTCATGGAGCCGATTAATATTGTAACTTGAGGGACCACTGTGTATGAAATAATGAAATATGAAATCAAATGATTATATTAAGATCTGTGATTCCTGTCAATGACTGGAAGAACCGACCAATCAAAATGGGCATTCACTGGTAAAACCCCTGTATTACTGAAGTGTATGCACTGACTGGTGTCTGGTAGCGCCCCCTACAGTACAGGGTGGTATTACATGTTCTGTACTACTCTTTACCTGTATTACTGAAGTGCATGCACTGACTGGTGTCTGGTAGCGCCCCCTACAGTACAGGAAGGTATTACATGTTCTGTACTCTTTAGCTGTATTACTGAAGTGCATGCACTGACTGGTGTCTGGTAGCGCCCCCTACAGTACAGGGAGGTATTACATGTTCTGTACTCTTTACCTGTATTACTGAAGTGCATGCACTGACTGGTGTCTGGTAGCACCCCCTACAGTACAGGGAGGTATTACATGTTCTGTACTCTTTACCTGTATTACTGAAGTGTATGTACTGACTGGTGTCTGGTAGCGCCCCCTACAGTACAGGGAGGTATTACATGTTCTGTACTACTCTTTACCTGTATTACTAAAGTGCATGCACTGACTGGTGTCTGGTAGTGCCCCCTACAGTACAGGGTGGTATTACATGTTCTGTACTCTTTACCTGTATTACTGAAGTGTATGCACTGACTGGTGTCTGGTAGCGCCCCCTACAGTACAGGGAGGTATTACATGTTCTGTACTCTTTACCTGTATTACTGAAGTGTATGCACTGACTGGTGTCTGGTAGCGCCCCCTACAGTACAGGGAGGTATTACATGTTCTGTACTCTTTGCCTGTACCCGGATTAGCTGCTCCTTTGGACACCAGGTGAGGGCGGCTCCATGTTACTTTTTTAGGACATTGTGTATTCTGTACAGAACCCTGAAGAAGCTCCTGTCCTCTACATAGACCAGCATTTCCCAACAAGGGTGCCTCCAGCTGTTGCAAAACTACAACTCCCAGCATGCCCGGACAGTCAAAGGCTGTCCGGGCATGCTGGGAGTTGTAGTTTTGCAACAGCTGGAGGCACCCTGGTTGGGAAACACTGACATAGACAGTGATTTACAGCTCCCAGCAGATATTTATTACTTTTATATATAAGGATTTGCTTTATCTATATTAGTTATCTACTTATTTTTCTTTAATCCTCACATTTTCCTATTTTTGGGTGACATTTTGGGGCTTCAGAACCAATTACCAGGTTTCCATTGAGTTATGGTCTCAACATACAATGGTTTCAACATACAATGGTCGTCATGGAGCCGATTAATATTGTAACTTGAGGGACCACTGTGTATGAAATAATGAAATATGAAATCAAATGATTATATTAAGATCTGCGATTCCTGTCAATGACTGGAAGAACCGACCAATCAAAATGGGCATTCACTGGTAAAACCCCTGTATTACTGAAGTGTATGCACTGACTGGTGTCTGGTAGCGCCCCCTACAGTACAGGGTGGTATTACATGTTCTGTACTACTCTTTACCTGTATTACTGAAGTGCATGCACTGACTGGTGTCTGGTAGCGCCCCCTACAGTACAGGAAGGTATTACATGTTCTGTACTCTTTAGCTGTATTACTGAAGTGCATGCACTGACTGGTGTCTGGTAGCGCCCCCTACAGTACAGGGAGGTATTACATGTTCTGTACTCTTTACCTGTATTACTGAAGTGCATGCACTGACTGGTGTCTGGTAGCACCCCCTACAGTACAGGGAGGTATTACATGTTCTGTACTCTTTACCTGTATTACTGAAGTGTATGTACTGACTGGTGTCTGGTAGCGCCCCCTACAGTACAGGGAGGTATTACATGTTCTGTACTACTCTTTACCTGTATTACTAAAGTGCATGCACTGACTGGTGTCTGGTAGTGCCCCCTACAGTACAGGGTGGTATTACATGTTCTGTACTCTTTACCTGTATTACTGAAGTGTATGCACTGACTGGTGTCTGGTAGCGCCCCCTACAGTACAGGGAGGTATTACATGTTCTGTACTCTTTACCTGTATTACTGAAGTGTATGCACTGACTGGTGTCTGGTAGCGCCCCCTACAGTACAGGGAGGTATTACATGTTCTGTACTCTTTGCCTGTACCCGGATTAGCTGCTCCTTTGGACACCAGGTGAGGGCGGCTCCATGTTACTTTTTTAGGACATTGTGTATTCTGTACAGAACCCTGAAGAAGCTCCTGTCCTCTACATAGACCAGCATTTCCCAACAAGGGTGCCTCCAGCTGTTGCAAAACTACAACTCCCAGCATGCCCGGACAGTCAAAGGCTGTCCGGGCATGCTGGGAGTTGTAGTTTTGCAACAGCTGGAGGCACCCTGGTTGGGAAACACTGACATAGACAGTGATTTACAGCTCCCAGCAGATATTTATTACTTTTATATATAAGGATTTGCTTTATCTATATTAGTTATCTACTTATTTTTCTTTAATCCTCACATTTTCCTATTTTTGGGTGACATTTTGGGGCTTCAGAACCAATTACCAGGTTTCCATTGAGTTATGGTCTCAACATACAATGGTTTCAACATACAATGGTCGTCATGGAGCCGATTAATATTGTAACTTGAGGGACCACTGTGTATGAAATAATGAAATATGAAATCAAATGATTATATTAAGATCTGCGATTCCTGTCAATGACTGGAAGAACCGACCAATCAAAATGGGCATTCACTGGTAAAACCCCTGTATTACTGAAGTGTATGCACTGACTGGTGTCTGGTAGCGCCCCCTACAGTACAGGGTGGTATTACATGTTCTGTACTACTCTTTACCTGTATTACTGAAGTGCATGCACTGACTGGTGTCTGGTAGCGCCCCCTACAGTACAGGAAGGTATTACATGTTCTGTACTCTTTAGCTGTATTACTGAAGTGCATGCACTGACTGGTGTCTGGTAGCGCCCCCTACAGTACAGGGAGGTATTACATGTTCTGTACTCTTTACCTGTATTACTGAAGTGCATGCACTGACTGGTGTCTGGTAGCACCCCCTACAGTACA
The DNA here is from genome assembly GCF_029499605.1 of Hyla sarda. Taxonomy (NCBI): domain Eukaryota; kingdom Metazoa; phylum Chordata; class Amphibia; order Anura; family Hylidae; genus Hyla; species Hyla sarda. The sequence goes on from NC_079199.1 coordinate 15,321,778, forward strand.
GGGAGGTATTACATGTTCTGTACTCTTTACCTGTATTACTGAAGTGTATGTACTGACTGGTGTCTGGTAGCGCCCCCTACAGTACAGGGAGGTATTACATGTTCTGTACTACTCTTTACCTGTATTACTAAAGTGCATGCACTGACTGGTGTCTGGTAGTGCCCCCTACAGTACAGGGTGGTATTACATGTTCTGTACTCTTTACCTGTATTACTGAAGTGTATGCACTGACTGGTGTCTGGTAGCGCCCCCTACAGTACAGGGAGGTATTACATGTTCTGTACTCTTTACCTGTATTACTGAAGTGTATGCACTGACTGGTGTCTGGTAGCGCCCCCTACAGTACAGGGAGGTATTACATGTTCTGTACTCTTTGCCTGTACCCGGATTAGCTGCTCCTTTGGACACCAGGTGAGGGCGGCTCCATGTTACTTTTTTAGGACATTGTGTATTCTGTACAGAACCCTGAAGAAGCTCCTGTCCTCTACATAGACCAGCATTTCCCAACAAGGGTGCCTCCAGCTGTTGCAAAACTACAACTCCCAGCATGCCCGGACAGTCAAAGGCTGTCCGGGCATGCTGGGAGTTGTAGTTTTGCAACAGCTGGAGGCACCCTGGTTGGGAAACACTGACATAGACAGTGATTTACAGCTCCCAGCAGATATTTATTACTTTTATATATAAGGATTTGCTTTATCTATATTAGTTATCTACTTATTTTTCTTTAATCCTCACATTTTCCTATTTTTGGGTGACATTTTGGGGCTTCAGAACCAATTACCAGGTTTCCATTGAGTTATGGTCTCAACATACAATGGTTTCAACATACAATGGTCGTCATGGAGCCGATTAATATTGTAACTTGAGGGACCACTGTGTATGAAATAATGAAATATGAAATCAAATGATTATATTAAGATCTGCGATTCCTGTCAATGACTGGAAGAACCGACCAATCAAAATGGGCATTCACTGGTAAAACCCCTGTATTACTGAAGTGTATGCACTGACTGGTGTCTGGTAGCGCCCCCTACAGTACAGGGTGGTATTACATGTTCTGTACTACTCTTTACCTGTATTACTGAAGTGCATGCACTGACTGGTGTCTGGTAGCGCCCCCTACAGTACAGGAAGGTATTACATGTTCTGTACTCTTTAGCTGTATTACTGAAGTGCATGCACTGACTGGTGTCTGGTAGCGCCCCCTACAGTACAGGGAGGTATTACATGTTCTGTACTCTTTACCTGTATTACTGAAGTGCATGCACTGACTGGTGTCTGGTAGCACCCCCTACAGTACAGGGAGGTATTACATGTTCTGTACTCTTTACCTGTATTACTGAAGTGTATGTACTGACTGGTGTCTGGTAGCGCCCCCTACAGTACAGGGAGGTATTACATGTTCTGTACTACTCTTTACCTGTATTACTAAAGTGCATGCACTGACTGGTGTCTGGTAGTGCCCCCTACAGTACAGGGTGGTATTACATGTTCTGTACTCTTTACCTGTATTACTGAAGTGTATGCACTGACTGGTGTCTGGTAGCGCCCCCTACAGTACAGGGAGGTATTACATGTTCTGTACTCTTTACCTGTATTACTGAAGTGTATGCACTGACTGGTGTCTGGTAGCGCCCCCTACAGTACAGGGAGGTATTACATGTTCTGTACTCTTTGCCTGTACCCGGATTAGCTGCTCCTTTGGACACCAGGTGAGGGCGGCTCCATGTTACTTTTTTAGGACATTGTGTATTCTGTACAGAACCCTGAAGAAGCTCCTGTCCTCTACATAGACCAGCATTTCCCAACAAGGGTGCCTCCAGCTGTTGCAAAACTACAACTCCCAGCATGCCCGGACAGTCAAAGGCTGTCCGGGCATGCTGGGAGTTGTAGTTTTGCAACAGCTGGAGGCACCCTGGTTGGGAAACACTGACATAGACAGTGATTTACAGCTCCCAGCAGATATTTATTACTTTTATATATAAGGATTTGCTTTATCTATATTAGTTATCTACTTATTTTTCTTTAATCCTCACATTTTCCTATTTTTGGGTGACATTTTGGGGCTTCAGAACCAATTACCAGGTTTCCATTGAGTTATGGTCTCAACATACAATGGTTTCAACATACAATGGTCGTCATGGAGCCGATTAATATTGTAACTTGAGGGACCACTGTGTATGAAATAATGAAATATGAAATCAAATGATTATATTAACAAAAAAAAAAATGATAGTAACCCCCCCCCCCCCCCCCCCCAAAAAAATAAAAATAAAACACCCACGTTATCGGGTTGTTCAGGACTTTTCTAGCAAAGTGGCGCAAATTTGTAAAATTTGGCCCTAAGTCCGACACGAGTAGTGTTGAGCGGCATAGGCCATATGCGAATTCGCGAATATTCGCGAATATATGGACGAATATTCGTCATATATTCGCGTATATTCGCATATTCGTTATAGTCTAGTTTTATTTTCGCATATGCGCATATTCGCGTATGCGAAAATTAACATATGAGAATATTAGCATATGCAAAATTAGCATATGCGAAAATTCACCTATGCTAATTTTCGTATATGCGAATATTCACACGCCAGTCTCACACTGTATTAGAGCCTTCTTTACACCACACAAGTTGGAAGCAGAGAGGGATGATTACTGTGATGTGTACTGTGAAGAAAATAAAAAAATAAAAACGAATATTCGTAATTACGAATATATAGCGCTATATTCGCGAAATTCGCGAATTCGCGAATATGTGATATTCGCGAATAATATTCGAATTGCGAATATTCGCGAGCAACACTAGACACGAGGACGGGAATGGTAAATTTAGGCCGTGAGATGATGAGTGGTCTCCAACCTATGGCTCTTTAGCTTGGTGCAAAACTCCCAGGGCATTGTGGTAGTTGTAGTTTTGCAACAGCTGAAGAGACGCAGGTCTGGGAATATTGCCTTAGGCCAGTTTTTTGCTTCCCAATTAAAATTGAAATATTAAAGGCCGAAAATTTACCAAAAATAGGGTGAACAATTCGCCCAGATTTATTTTCGCATATGCGAAACTTCGCACATACGAAAATTTACAGATGCGAAAATTAGCATATATAACATTCGCATACGCGGAAATTCGTATATGCTAATTTTCGCATATGAGAATTTTCGCACACCAGTCTCACACAGTAGTATTAGAGCCTTCTTACACCACATAAGTTAGAAGCAGAGAGGGATGATCACTGTGATGTGTACTGTGAAGAAAAAAAAAAACAAAAAAAAACAATATTCGTAATTACGAATATATAGCGCTATATTCGCGAAATCGCGAATTCGCGAATATGCGATATTCGCGAATAATATCCGCATTGCGAATATTCGCGAGCAACACTAATGGGAGATGGGTCGGTAAGAGGAGAGAAGATTTATTGAAGACTGAGAGAAGAGTGAGGGGGTAGGGAAGACATCAGTGCTGGGGCATGGTAGAGCTGGAGTGCAGGGAGAACAAGCAACCTATCACCGCTGGAGCTTCAGAAGACTGAGAATGCTTCGTGGCACACAGTATGAGTGCCACCCAGATTTTCCAGCCTCCTGAAGAGCTGCTTTACCAGACAGATGCTCTCTCCATCTTCAGGAGACTGGGAATGCTGGGGAAGTACTATAAATTATTCACTGTGTATTGAGTGCCACCCAGCTTTCCAAATCTACTGAAGAGCTCTGGTATGGTTGAGTATGATAGAACTGTCAGGCAAGCAGGTGCAGAGAATAGTTAGGGTATGTTCCGCATGGAAATTCCAACGTGAGTCAGGGGGTAGAGAATAGTGTTGAGCGGCATAGGCCATATTCGAATTCGCGATATTTTGCGAATATATGGACGAATATTCGTCATATATTCGCTACATTCGCATATGCGTAAAATTCGTGCGAATGTTCGCACATATGAAAATTTACATATGAGAAAATGCGCATATAACAATTCGTATATAAGAAAATTTCTCGTATGTGAAAATGCACATATACGACAAATTTCATAACAACAAATTCGCATATCAGAAAATTTAGAAACTAGAAAACTCGCATATAAAAAAATGAACACACGAAAATTCACATAGGAGAAAATTCGCATGGAAGAAAATGAGTGCATGGGAAAGTTCGCATATGCTTATATAGGAGAAAATTCGCATATAAGAAAATTAGCATATGTGAAAATGAGCATATGCAAAAATTTGCATAAGCGAAAAAAAAAGAATATTCGTAATCACGAATATACAGTGCTCTATTTGTGTATTCGCGAATGTGCGATATTCGAGAATAAAATTCGCATTGCTAAATATTCGCGAGCAACACTAGTAGAGAACACTAGTGGCGCTCGCGAATATTTCACAATGCGCATTTTATTTGCGTATGTATATCTTATATTCGCGAATACGCGGATATGCGCGAATTTAGCACTATATATTCGTAATTACGAATATTCTTTTTTTTTTTTCTTTTTTTTTTTCACAGTACACATCACAGTGATCATCCCTCTCTGCTTCCAGCTTGTGTGGTGTAAAGAAGGCTCTAATACTACTGTGTGACTGGTGGTCGAATTTTCGCATATGCTAATTTTCGCTTTTGCTAATTTTCGCTTTTGCTAATTTTCGCATATGTGAAAAGAAAACGCGAATATTACGAATATGCGAATTTAGCGAATATATGACGAATATCGCGAATTCGAATTTGGCCTATGCCGCTCAACACTAGAGAACACATCAGAGCGAGGGGCAGAAAAAATGCATAGCAGTGCTGGAGTTCAGGGAGGACAAGCAGCCAGTTACTGCTGGGGCTTCAGGAGACTGAGAAAGCTGGATGACACACATACTGTGAGCCAGCCAGCTTTCACAGTCTCCTCAGGAGCCCAATATGGCTGCTTTAGCAGACAGATATTCTCTTTAGGAGACTGGGAAAGTTGGAGAGTCCTGCACTGTGTACTACGTGCCACCCAGCTTCCCCAGTCTCCTGAAGAACTCCAATATGGTAAAGTATGATAAAACTGTCCGGCAGGCAGGTGCAGAGAATGGTTTGTTTGGGGACAGTGAAAGGGGATGAGACAGGAGAGAAAAGGTGTATTGTGCATTGAGAGACAAATGAAGGGGGATAGAAGACATCAGGCGGAGACAGAGATAGGCTGCTCGTCCTCCCCGCAGCCCTATCACTTCTAAGGCTTCAGGAGACTGGAAAAGGAGGGTGGCATGCAGTCCAGATTCTCAGCTAGATTATTTCAATAAAGGTCACAGTATATGCAAGAAAATAATGATCAACTGGTGCGCCGGGCTTCTCTTGTATCATGACCCTCGCTTCTCCGCCCAACGATTAATGGGAGATAATTCTCAGGTATTTAGGCGAGGAGTCTGCGGTGACATTATCTCGGATAAGCCTTGTTCACATGTAGTCACTGCTCATTTATTTCCTGTGCATCAGCTGCTTTTTCATTAAAGAATCTCCCGTGGACCATAACCCGAGATCATATTTTCTGGGACCATATGGGATTCCGCTCAGCAAATTAAAAGACTGCGCCCGGGGGATCTGTCCTGCGGAGTGAACCCGGGGAGACTGTGGGTCAGGTAGAGGAGCGCCGAGTAATTCACTATGAAACGTCTGCGACCCAGAACTGTGGAAGCTCAAAAATCAGGGACACGATAATTTATAGATGTTTTATTTCTTCTGCCGGACGGGGGGGGGGGGGGGAAGTAATTCAACAGATAGGACGATCTATGAGGAGGCGGATGTGGGGATCTCTGCCTGGCCCGGGCTCAAGAGGAGGAGAGGACAATGGGAAACAATTAGAGAGGTGGATGTGAGGTGTACGTGTGCACCTTTCAAAAACTCCAAAAACACGGGCAGTGGTCTCCAAACTGTGGACCTCCAGATGTTGCAACACTACAACTCCCAGCATGCCCGGACAGCAAACGGCTGTCCGGGCATGCTGGGAGTTGTAGTTTTGCAATACGCTGGCTGTTTGGACATGCCGGGAGTTGTAGTTTTGCAATACGTTGGCTATCTGGGCATGCTGGGAGTTGTAGTTTTGCAATACACTGGCTATCTGGGCATGCTGGGAGATGTAGTTTTGAAATACGTTGGCTGTCCGGACATGCTGGGAGTTGTAGTTTTGCAATACGCTGGCTGTCCAGGCATGCTGGGAGTTGTAGTTTTGCAATACGTTGGCTGTCCGGGCATGCTGGGAGTTGTAGTTTTGCAATACACTGGCTGTCAGGACATGCTGGGAGTTGTAGTTTTGCAATACGCTGGCTGTCCAGCCATGCTGGGAGTTGTAGTTTTGCAATACGTTGGCTGTCCGGACATGCTGGGAGTTGTAGTTTTGCAATACGTTGGCTGTCCGGACATGCTGGGAGTTGTAGTTTTGCAATACGTTGGCTGTCCGGGCATGCAGGGAGTTGTAGTTTCGCAATACGTTGGCTGTCTGGGCATGCTGGGAGTTGTAGTTTTGCAATACGTTGGCTGTCCGGGCATGCAGGGAGTTGTAGTTTTGCAATACGTTGGCTGTCCGGGCATGCTGGGAGTTGTAGTTTTGCAATACGCTGGCTGTTTGGACATGCCGGGAGTTGTAGTTTTGCAATACGTTGGCTATCTGGGCATGCTGGGAGTTGTAGTTTTGCAATACACTGGCTATGTGGGCATGCTGGGAGTTGTAGTTTTGAAATACGTTGGCTGTCCGGACATGCTGGGAGTTGTAGTTTTGCAATACGCTGGCTGTCCAGGCATGCTGGGAGTTGTAGTTTTGCAATACGTTGGCTGTCCGGGCATGCTGGGAGTTGTAGTTTTGCAATACACTGGCTGTCAGGACATGCTGGGAGTTGTAGTTTTGCAATACGCTGGCTGTCCAGCCATGCTGGGAGTTGTAGTTTTGCAATACGTTGGCTGTCCGGACATGCTGGGAGTTGTAGTTTTGCAATACGTTGGCTGTCCAGACATGCTGGGAGTTGTAGTTTTGCAATACGTTGGCTGTCCGGGCATGCAGGGAGTTGTAGTTTCGCAATACGTTGGCTGTCTGGGCATGCTGGGAGTTGTAGTTTTGCAATACGTTGGCTGTCCGGGCATGCAGGGAGTTGTAGTTTTGCAATACGTTGGCTGTCCGGGCATGCTGGGAGTTGTAGTTTTGCAATACGCTGGCTGTTTGGACATGCCGGGAGTTGTAGTTTTGCAATACGTTGGCTATCTGGGCATGCTGGGAGTTGTAGTTTTGCAATACACTGGCTATGTGGGCATGCTGGGAGTTGTAGTTTTGAAATACGTTGGCTGTCCGGACATGCTGGGAGTTGTAGTTTTGCAATACGCTGGCTGTCCAGGCATGCTGGGAGTTGTAGTTTTGCAATACGTTGGCTGTCCGGGCATGCTGGGAGTTGTAGTTTTGCAATACACTGGCTGTCAGGACATGCTGGGAGTTGTAGTTTTGCAATACACTGGCTATCTGGGCATGCTGGGAGTTGTAGTTTTGCAATACGCTGGCTGTCCAGCCATGCTGGGAGTTGTAGTTTTGCAATACGTTGGCTTTCCGGACATGCTGGGAGTTGTAGTTTTGCAATACGTTGGCTGTCCAGGCATGCAGAGAGTTGTAGTTTTGCAATACACTGGCTGTGAGGACATGCTGGGAGTTGTAGTTTTGCAATACGCTGGCTGTCCAGCCATGCTGGGAGTTGTAGTTTTGCAATACGTTGGCTTTCCGGACATGCTGGGAGTTGTAGTTTTGCAATACGTTGGCTTTCCGGACATGCTGGGAGTTGTAGTTTTGCAATACGTTGGCTGTCCGGGCATGCAGGGAGTTGTAGTTTTGCAATACGCTGGCTGTCCAGCCATGCTGGGAGTTGTAGTTTTGCAATACGTTGGCTGTCCGGACATGCTGGGAGTTGTAGTTTTGCAATACGTTGGCTTTCCGGACATGCTGGGAGTTGTAGTTTTGCAATACGTTGGCTGTCCGGGCATGCAGGGAGTTGTAGTTTTGCAATACGTTGGCTGTCCAGGCATGCTGGGAGTTGTAGTTTTGCAATACACTGGCTGTCAGGACATGCTGGGAGTTGTAGTTTTGCAATACGCTGGCTGTCCAGACATGCTGGGAGTTGTAGTCTTGCAATACAATGTCTGTCCGGACATGCTGGAAGTTGTAGTTTTGCAATACGATGGCTGTCCAGACATGCTGGGAGTTGTAGTTTTGCAATACGTTGGCTGTCCGGGCATGCAGGGAGTCGTAGTTTTGCAATACGTTGGCTGTCCGGATAGGCTGGGAGTTGTAGTTTTGCAATACGTTGGCTATCTGGGCATGATGGGAGTTGTAGTTTTGCAATACATTGGCTGTCCAGACATGCTGGGAGTTGTAGTTTTGCAATACGTTGGCTGTCCGGGCATGCAGGGAGTTGTAGTTTTGCAATACGTTGGCTGTCCAGACATGCTGGGAGTTGTAGTTTTGCAATACACTGTCTGTCCAGACATGCTGGGAGTTGTAGTTTTGCAAACCTTGGCTGTCCGGACATGCTGGGAGTTGTAGTTTTTAAATACGTTGGCTGTCCAGACATGCTGGGAGTTGTAGTTTTGCAATACATTGGCTATCTGGGCATGCTGGGAGTTGTAGTTTTGCAATACATTGGCTATCTGGGCATGCTGGGAGTTGTAGTTTTGCAACATCTGGAGGTCCACAGGTTGAAGACCATTGCTCTATAACATTCTATGGGCTCATACATCAGGATGATTGACAAGCCAGAAGTCTGCACCGGTCCCTGCTTGTCCCGCTCTCACTTCCTGTATTTGGACTCCTCATAGAGACACACAGACAAAAGCTGCAGGGACAGCATTTTTTCACCCAAAAATATACACAATTTTTAACCAATGTGTATTACAAATATACATATAACGGTATTAGCTACATTGAATAAAAAGTTTTTGTCGACGACAGGTACACTTTAAAGGGGTTATCCAGCAATGGGAAAACAGAGCAAATTTCTTCCAAAAACAGTCCCATACCCCTCTTCAGGTTGTGTGTGGTATTGCAACTTGGCTCCTATCACGTCAATGGAGCTGAGCTTCAATACTCCTCACAACCTGGAGACATGCATGGTTCTGTTTTTGAAGAAATCAGCTCTGTCTAATCCTGAACAAACTTAAAGGAGTAGTCCAGTGGTGACCCAGTGGTGAACAACTTACCCCCTATCCTAAGGATAGGAGATAAGTTTGAGATCGCGGGGGGTCCGACCGCTGGGGCCCCCTGCGATCTCCTGTACGGAGCCCCGACAGCCCGCGGGAAGGGGGCGTGTCGACCTCCGCACGAAGCGGTGGCCGACACGCCCCCTCAATACAACTCTATGGCAGAGCCGAAGCGCTGCCTTCGGCAATCTCCGGCTCTGCCATAGAGATGTATTGAGGGGGCGTGTCGGCCGCCGCTTCGTGCGGAGGTCGACACCCGCTATCTGGCCGGAGAGCCTGGCCCCTGTACAGAGAGATCGCAGGGGGCCCCAGCGGTTGGACCCCCCGCAATCTCAAACTTAACCCCTATCCTTAGGATAGGGGATACGTTTTTCCCCACTGGACTACCCCTTTAAAGAGGCACTGTCATTGTTAAAAACTTTTCATATATTGCAGGACTTATTATAATATGACATTTCACAATATACACCTGTTAAAAAAAAATTAACATTTTCACCTGAAATTCAAGCTCAAAATAGCCACCACTAGGGGTCGCCTGTCTTTTAGCCAGACAGACTAGTCTAGATTTTACAGCATACTGGATACCGGCCGTAAAGCATGCCGGTATCTAGTATAGGAGATTTCTATTGTGTATGCAAAACTACAGATACAGGATGTGTGGACATGCTGGGAGCTGTAGTTTTAAAACAGCTGGAGGCAACACTGCTCTAACACAGTTATTTACAAACATTGCAGCTTCAGTTGTTACTAAACTACAACTCCCAGCATGCTGAAATAGTCAAAGCTTTCTCGGACTCCTGAATGACAAAGAAGTTGATCAGACATTCAGGAGTCTGTGAAAGATGAATGACACACATAGTGACAGCTATGCTGATTAGCATCCAGCTTTACTAGGAGAAGATAAAACAGATAGAACATGTATTCATAAAAATGCTGTACTTTTATCTAAAAAATCCTTGCACTAATTTTATAAAGATCTATTCTTATATTTATACATTTTATCCTGTTAGGAATTCACCATAATGTCTTCTGATTACTGCAGGCAAGCTCCAAGCATCTTCCTCTGTGTAACATGACACAGCATAAAACCAGAGAGGAAAGGGTTACAGAGTAGAGAGTACTGATTGGCTGACTGCACAGGCTTGCTCCTGTGAGGGAGAGAGACTGACACGCCCCCTCCAGCCTGCACAATGAAAAAGTAACTCACCAGCAGATAAATGCTTATATCTCTGGATATATAGGTCCGAGACACATAAAAATTATATGCACATGATCAGGATTAGGTCCTGAGTAACATATCACTTTTTATCTTTTTTTTTTTTTGCACTATGAGAGATACACTTTAAAATTTGATGCAATCTGCATTTACGTTATCACTCGCAGTACCTTTTCTCACCACTTATAGCTACAAATGTCTTATAGATGCAAATACAACACCCCCCTCCCCAACCTATCACTGATTCAAAATTATATATAATACATAATATTGCAGATTTTCTTGTTCGTAGTTTTTTTCCCCTTCAATTATTTAGTGATTTACATCTATTGCAGTATCACATGTCACCACCGGAAGCAGTAAATACGTCTTATAGACACTAATGCAACCATGCCCCATAGTGCCTAGAGCACTAGTAAAAGGGGTCCCCAGGAGAACTAGTACTAGAAAACCTAAAGGGGTACTCCGGAGGGGGAAAAAACACTTTTTTTTTTTTTTTTTTTTTTTAAATCACCTGGTTCCAGAAAATTAAACAGATTTGTAAATTACTTCTATTTAAAAATTGTAATCCTTCCAGTACTTATCAGCTGCTGTATCCTACAGAGGAAGTTGTGTAGTTCTTTCCAGTCTGACCACATTGCTCTCTGCTGTCACCTCTGTCCATGCCAGGTACTTTCTAATTTGCTATGGGGATTTGCTTCTGCTTTGGACAGTTCCTGACATGGACAGAGGTGTCAGCAGAGAGTACTGTGGTCAGACTGGAAAGAACTACACAACTTCCTCTGTAGTATACAGCAACTGATAAGTACTGGAAGGATTAAGATTTTCAAGTAGAAGTAATTTACAAATCTGTTTAATTTTTTATTTTTTTTGTGTATTTTTTTTTTGTGTAGCTCTTTCCAGTCTGACCACAGTGCTCTTTGCCGACACCTCTGTCCTTATCAGGTACTGTCTAGTTTGCTATGGGGATTTACTCCTGCTTTGGACAATTCCTGACATGGAGTACCCCTTTAAAATCAAGCCTTCCAGTACTTGAGCTTCCGGGGAAAGCAATGTATTACTATCCAGTCTTACAGTGCTCTCTGCTGCCACCTCTGTCCATATCAGGAACAGGAGAAAATCCCCTTGACAAACCTTTCCTGCTCTCGACAGTTCTTGACACGGACAGTGGTGGCAGCAGAGAGCACCGTGGTCAGACTGGAAAGAACTACACAACTTCCTGTGGAGTATACAGCAGCTAATAAGTACTGGAAGGACTAAGACTTTTAAATAGAAGTAATTTACAAATCTGTATAACCTTCTGGCACTGGTTGATTTGAAAACTTTAAGGTTCCCAAGTGTTTATCAAAGGGGTACGGCGGTGGAAAACATTTTTTTTCAATCAACTGGTGCCAGAAAGTTAAACAGATTTGTAAATTACTTCTGTTTAAAAATCTTAACTCTTCCAGTACTTATCAGCTGCTGTATGCTCCAGAGGAAGTTGTGTAGTTCTTCCCAGTCTGACCACAGTGCTCTCTGCTGACAACTCTGTCCGTGTCAGGAACTGTCCAGAGCAGGATAGGTTTGCTATGGGGATTTGCTCCTACTCTGGCCAGTTCCTGACATGGACAGAGGTGTCAGCAGAGAGCACTGTGCTCAGATAGAAAAACAAATTAAAAAAGAAAAGAACTTTCTCTTGAGCATACAGCAGCCGATAAGTACAGGGAGGATTAAGATTTTTAAAATAGAAGTGATTTACAAATCTTTCTGGCACCAGTTGATTTAAAAAAGTAAAATAAAAATTCCACCAGAGTACCCCTTTAAAGCTGACTCCTCTTAAAGGGGTACTCCACCCCTAGACATCTCATCCCCTATCCAAAGGATAGGGGATAAGATGTCAGATCGCCGGGGTCCCACTGCTGGGACCCCGGGGATCGCTCCTGCAGCACCCCGCTATCATTACTGCGCAGAGCGAGATCGCTCTGCACGTAATGACGGGCAATACAGGGGCCGGAGCATCGTTACGTCACGGCTCCGCCCTTCGTGACGTCACGGCCCGTCCCTGTCAATACAAGTCTATGGGAGGGGACGTGGCGGTCGTCACGCCCCTTGCCATAGACTTGCATTAAGGGGACGGGCCGTGATGTCACGAGGGGCGGAGCCATGACATCACGCTGCTCCGGCCCCTGTATCGCTCGTCATTACGCACAGAGCGAACTCGCTCTGTGCAGTAATGATAGCGGGGTGCCGCAGCAGCGATCCCCGGGGTCCCCAGCAGTGGGACCCCGGCGATCTGACATCTTATCCCCTATCCTTTGGATTGGGGATAAGATGCCAGGGGCGGAGTACCCCTTTAATCTACAGCAGTGTTTCCAAACCAGGGTGCCTCCGGCTGTTGCAAAACTACAACTCCCAGCATGCCCGGACAGCCTTCGGCTGTCCGGGCATGCTGGGAGTTGTAGTTTTGCAACAGCCGGAAGCACCCCGGTTGGGAAACACTGGTTTATAGCTATAACAAAGTAACAGGTTAACTCTTCGTAATGCAGGGGAAAGTAGGGATAAAGGGCGAGTGCGCTTGCGGTCAGGCGGCAGCGATTCGTGCTCAAGTCTATTAATGCAAACTAACTCCTTTCAATCCCATCAGACTCTCTCAGACGGAGAGGAAACCGGGACGATTGCTCATTCGAGTATATTGTGGCTAAACTTGTTTCAAAATAAGCAACAGAAAGTTGGCCGGGGTTCAAGTATTTCACTACCTTGACGTAGTCGGTGACATGCCAAACCGTGCACGGGCAGATTCTTGTCTGGGGTCAAATCAGAGTCACAAGCTGCATCCAGGTGAAAGTGCTGGCTCGCGATACAATATCGCCCTGGCGAAGGATTTTGGCAATTAACCCCGCGACTGCCGGCAATTCCCGGCGAACAAATGAATGAATGAACGACTGTTCCAAAGTCAACTCTCCGAACGAGCGGCTGAGAAATGTTACGAGACTGTAACCTCCAATTAACGAAAAAATTAAGTCTCAAGTACGATGGATGTCTGGGGGGGGGGGGGGGGATAAATACTTTATTCGGTCTAAAAAAGAAAGAAAAAAAAGGGGAAAAAAAAAAATGTGTGTGTGTATATATATATATATATATATATATAGGCAAAAAAATGTCTTCTGTTTCCTTAAAGGGGTTATCCAGGAAAAAACTTTTTTTTATTTATCAACTGGTTCCAGAAAGTTAAACAGATTTGTAAATTACTTCTATTAGAAAAGTATTAATCCTTTCAGTACTTATGAGCTTCTGAAGTTGAGTTATTCTTTTCTGTCTAACTGCTCTCTGATGACACGTGTCTCGGGAACTGTCCAGAGAAGAAGCAAATCCCCATAGCAAACCTCTTCTACTCTGTGCAGTTCCCGAGACAAGCAGAGATGTCAGCAGAGAGCACTGTTGCCAGACAGAAAATAACAACTCAACTTCCAACAGCTGATAATTAGTGAAAGGATTAAAGGGTACCTCTCATCAAAAAAACTTTTGATATATTATAGATTAATGTATGCAGAATAACTTTACAGTTGCATGTTATTAAAAAATATGCTTCTTTCTATTTAATTTTCCACTTTGAAGAAATGACCACTAGGGGTCTCCCTACCAGTCCTGGCAGCAAGCATTTCAGACTCATGCTGGAGTCCTAAACACTACAAGCTGCCAGTCTGCTTTGTTCACAAAGGAGAACACTCAGAGCTGCCAGCCTGCTTTGTTCACAGCCTGTTTGGCTGTGAACAAAGCAGGCTGGCAGCTCTGAGTGTTTAGGACTCCAGCATGAGTCAGAAATGCTTGCTGACAGGACTGATCAGGAAATATACAATAGAAAGAAGCATATTTTTCATTAACATGCTATTGGAAAGTTATTCAACATTCATTCATCTAAAATATATCAAAAGTTTATTTGATGAGAGGTACCCTTTAAGATTTTTTAATCTTACAAATCTGTTTAACTTTCTGGAGCCAGTTGAAAGATGTCATACTTTAACTGTATTCCTAAAATTTAAATAAATAAATAAATATTAATAAAAAGAAAACGTTTCCAACATTTCCCTGGATCACGAAGGGGGGCCGATCACTGGGACCCCACCGGGATCTCCTGTACGGGGCCTGGCTACTCACCCATCCTTGGAGTGGAGTGGCCCTCAACTTCTGTAATGAGCATTTCAAACATTTCCCTGGATCGGAGGGGGTCAGACCTGTATGAAGCCAGGCTACTCATGCATCCTCAGAGTGGAGTGCCCCCCATTTTTCTAAATGAGCGGGAGTGACAACCTGCTCAGTCAGTCATCATCTCAACCAGTGATTGGCTGTGCGGCCATGTTTCTCTACTTGTGTTGGACTATCACACCGACTTGCCTCCAAGGGTGGGGGTCGCTCCACTTCTAAGACAGCTGTGTAGCCGGGCCCCATACAGGAGATCGTGGGGTGGAGGAGACTTCCAGGGGTCACTTATTCCCTATCCTCTAAGTTTAGTTTCCTGGCCTACCCCCTCTAAATTCAAGCTCCACCCTCAAGCTAAACACCCAGATGCAAAGTCATTTAAAAGGAATCTGTCAGGTGCAATTCCCATTAGAAGCTACTGACACCTCCCATCCATGTCCCTGTTTGATAGACAGTCAGCTGGAAGCCAAGCACTGTTTCCAAATCTCACATCTGGGCACAATTAATATACACAGTGCAGACCAATATCTGGAAACAGGGCTTGGCTTCCAGCTGACTGTCTCTCAAGCAGGGACGGGGATGGGAGGTGGGGTGAGGAGATGGATAAGCCCTCAGCACTTCAGGGTCTTGGGAACGCCTCTTGGACACTTGGCACCAGAGAATCAAATATATATATATTTCTATTATGGAAGCACAGACAGATATATGAAGGTACCATGTGTCCCCTTGTCCTTGTTGTCTGTGACATGGATGAAACTCTGGTCAATGAACTGCAGCATGCATTTTTTTTATTTTTTATTTTAACCCCTGTTAGAGTACTGCAGCCAAAATGAACTTATCTCCTTTTAACAGGAACCCGTCTCACCCAGTGAGGAGCGTGTGTCATCTACCGCTAGAAAGCACTCATTCCATTTCTATGGGAGCGCTGAAGATTGCCGAGCGCAGCGCTCAGGTCTTTTCCCATAGAAATCAATGGAGTGCGTGCCGTCTACCGCATGCGCACCTCAGTCAGTGCAGGTCCTATTCTGGAGATTGCGAGGGACTCCAGAAGACAGACCCCCCACCCCATGATCAGCTATTTATCCAATAGTTAATTTCAGCTTAATAAGTGATAGGGAATAAGTGACAGCCACCTCAACCAATCACACGGTGTCACAATCACAAAGTGTCGCAGAGCGTCTCAGCGGTCAGACCCTCCGCGATCAGACACTTATCCCCAATCCTGTGGATAAAGGATAGAAGTAGAGTACCCCTTTAAGGACACAGCCTATTTAATTTATACATTTTCATTTGACCCCCTCACCTTTTAAGAGCCATAACTCTTACTTTTCCATCTACAGGGCCATGTGAGGCTCACAATCAATTTGCACGACACCTTTTATTTTGGCCAAGCTTTTTAATTATTGTATTGCTTTAGAAGAAAACAACACATTTTTATTTTGACCCCTATAACTTTCTTATTTTTCCGTATTTCTGCACACTGCGCAAAGTTGCCTATTAAACGCGTCAAACTCCGAGTCTTGGTCTACATTGGCCATTTGCGCGATGCATAACAGGTGCATTAGTAAATGTCTCCCAATGTCCCTCGTTTTAAGGCAGATTTTCCATTCCGATGTCAGGTAAAACTGGAGGGCAACTCTGATTGGCCATACGGCCATCATATTGGATGCCTTTCCGAGAACCAGAAATCTAAATGTTGTAAGGCATTTTTAACATCTCTACTCCAAAACCATGAATTCATGTGCAAAAATGATTCTTAAAGCCATATTGTCCCCGTCCTAAAGCCGCCGCCACATTACGAATCCCCCATCACTGTAATCCGTTTATGCTGCAGCAAAGAGATTATCAGGAGACATTTACAGTTGTGATTGCTACAATGTAGATCGGATAAAACCCTCGCACACCTGCCGGGAATAGACTTTGTGCGTCACCCTATTCCCTAAATCAATAAAGAGTTAATTGTGTCGTTTAAAGAGACAGTGCACTTATTAGTATCTGTAAATTCAGGGGATTTCGTGCTCTAAACCTGCTAATTCAATGAAGAGCCGGGCCGCGGAGAGCCATTAGGAGATGAATGTCAGGGGCCCGCTTTGCATTGGTTTCTCCGGCCTCCCCCCCTAGGTGGTCTCCACAAGGTAAATACTGGAGTCAATTGCCGCATGTAGCACTAATTGGTAAACGCTTAAAGCCGATTTCATTGTGTTTGTGTCAATACAAGCGTAAACAAAGGCGGGATTACCAGCGGCAAATAGATCAGCGGCTTACAGTCCGCTCCTTTAGCAGCTAATATCCAATGTAAACAACTTGCTAATGGATTTCACACTGAAGGAGCTCGGGCCCCAAACTTTTCCTGATGTCTACTGAGACGTAGTAAAAATATTAAAAAAAAATAGGATTAAGGCTCTGTACACACAGTGTAAAACAAGTCGTTTCGTTTTTTTTTTTTTTTACAAAAATAAGGCCATAAAATGGAGTTTATAAATGAATTACCGTATTTTTCGCCCTATAGGACGCACCGGCGTATAAGACGCACCCAATTTATAGGTGCAAAATCTAAAAAAATAAAGATTTTGAACCCAATAGTGGTCTTCAACCTGCGGACCTCCAGATGTTGCAAAACTACAACTCCCAGCATGCCCGGACAGCCGTTGGCTGTCCGGGCATGCTGGGAGTTGTAGTTTTGCAACATCTGGAGGTCCGCAGATTGAAGACCACTGCAGGAGGAGGTAATACTCACGTGTCCCCGCCGCTCCGGACCCGTCACCGCTGCCCTGGATGTCGCTCCATCGCTGTCGCCGTGTCCCCGTCGCTCCGGAACGTCTCTGCTGCCGGCCAGGTATCCTCGCTCTCCGTCGCCGCCATCACGTCGTTACGCACGCCGACGCATGTACGCGACGACGTGATGACGAGGAAGGAGAGCGCCGGCCATACAGGGGATCCCTGAACGGAGAAGACACCAAGGAGGCAGGGAAGGTCCCTCCCGGTGTCCTGTAAACACTAGCCCGGCTATTCAGTCGGGCTGTTCAGGACCGCCGCGGTGAAATCACGGCGGTCCCGAAAAGCCCGACTGAACAGCCGGGTTAGTGTCACTTTCCCTTCAGACGCGGCGGTCAGCTTTGATCGCCGTGTCTGAAGGGTTAATACAAGGCATCACCGCGATCGGGGATGTCCTGTAGTAGCCGCGGGTCCCGGCCGTTGATGGCCGCAGGGACCGCCGCGATGGGGGTGTATTCGCCGTATAAGACGCACCGACTTTTTCCCCCCAGTTTTGGGGAAGAAAAAGTGCGTCTTATACGGCGAAAAATACGGTATTTTATTATGCAAAATAATGTGTTGTATGAAAGCGGCTGTCAGTGTGCACATTGTATGGAAAAACATCCGTCATTTCTAAAGCATATTCAAAAAATATTCACTGTTTGTGGCCGTAGGCGAGAAATACTGTCCAGAACCAAATTAAACCATAAAACAGAAGAAAACGTCAGTAAAAATGTAAAATAGCCTGCAGTGATTTCAACAACTTTGCTTGTTTACAACTAAACAAAAAAATTGAACTAAAACAATATTTTATTTATTTATTATTAATGGATTTACTAATTATTTTCATATTTTAGTTGAGTTCATACTTTTGTTCATATGAAAATCTTTTAATTTAATTTGTTAAAAGATATATATATATATATATATATATATATATATATATATATATATAATCATTTATTTTTGATTTTTTTTTAAAGCTTTTTAAAACAAATGTATTTATGTAAAAACCTACATAGGCCAAAAGAATAAAGAATAAAAATTTGAAAAAACATAAACCCTAAAATATGCACAAACATCTTTATCGAAGCCCCCAAAAACTGAATGGGAAGTCCTATAAAGCATGCACTGTATATAAGGCTCGGCCATTGTCTTGTTGGAAGGTGAATCTTCTGCCCAGTCTGAGGTGCAGAGCACTATGGATCAGGTTTTTATTAAGAATATCTCTATACTCTGCTCCTTTCTGTTTTAACTCAACCCTGACCAGTCTCCCTGTCCCCCCAGACATGATGCTGCCCCCACCATGATCACTGTAGGGATGGTATATGACAGGTGATGGGCAGTACCTGGTTTCCTCCAGACATGATGCTGCCCCCACCATGATCACTGTAGGGATGGTATTGGGCAGGTGATGGGCAATGCCTGGTTTCCTCCAGACATGATGCTGCCCCCACCATGATCACTGTAGGGATGGTATTGGGCAGGTGATGGGCAGTGCCTGGTTTCCTCCAGACATGATGCTTTCCCCACCATGATCACTGTAGGGATGGTATTGGGCAGGTGATGGGCAGTGCCTGGTTTCCTCCAGACATGATGCTGCCCCCACCATGATCACTGTAGGGATAGTATTGGGCAGGTGATGGACAGTGCCTGGTTTCCCCCAGACATGATGCTGCCCCCACCATGATCACTGTAGGGATGGTATTGGGCAGGTGATGGGCAGTACCTGGTTCCCCCAGACATGATGCTGCCCCCACCATGATCAATGTAGGGATGGTATTGGGCAGGTGATGGGCAGTGCCTGGTTTCCTCCATACATGATGCTGCCCCCACCATGATCACTGTAGGGATGGTATTGGGCAGGTGATGGGCAGTGCCTGGTTTCCTCCAGACATGATGCTGCCCCCACCATGATCACTGTATAGATGGTATTGGGCAGGTGATGGGCAGTGCCTGGTTTCCTCCAGACATGATGCTGCCCCCACCATGATCACTGTAGGGATGGTATTGGGCAGGTGATGGGCAGTGCCTGGTTTTCCCCAGACATGATGCTGCCCCCACCATGATCACTGTAGGGATGGTATTGGGCAGGTGATGGGCAGTGCCTGGTTTCCCCCGGACATGATGCTTCCCCCACCATGATCACTGTAGGGATGGTATTGGGCAGGTGATGGGCAGTACCTGGTTTCCCCCAGACATGAGGCTGCCCCCACCATGATCACTGTAGGGATGGTATTGGGCAGGTGATGGACAGTGCCTGGTTTCCCCCAGACATGATGCTGCCCCCACCATGATCACTGTAGGGATGGTATTGGGCAGGTGATGGGCAGTACCTGGTTTCCCCCAGACATGAGGCTGCCCCCACCATGATCACTGTAGGGATGGTATTGGGCAGGTGATGGGCAGTGCCTGGTTTCCCCCAGACATGATGCTGCCCCCACCATGATCACTGTAGGGATGGTATTGGGCAGGTGATGGGCAGTGCCTGGTTTCCCCCAGACATGATGCTGCCCCCACCATGATCACTGTAGGGATGGTATTGGGCAGGTGATGGGCAGTGCCTGGTTTCCTCCAGACATGATGCTTAGAATTTAGGCCAAAATACTTCAATCTTGGTTTCTACAGAGTCAAATCAAGGTGTAGAAACATCTCAAAGATGATCAAGAGACGTTTTGACGCCATAGCTAGAGTTTAAGTGTCATAGCAAAGGGTCTGAATTGTTATGTCCACACAAAATGTAAATTTTTATTTTTAATCATTTGCAAAAAGTTCTAAAATTATGTTTTCACATTCTCATCACGGGGTATTGAGGGCAGATAGGGGAAAACAGATTGGCTGTGACAGATTTACAATTTCCCTATTTATTATGTATACTTGTCACCTTCTTTTAGAAGATCACCCCTCTAGAAGCCATCCTTTCAGTGCAATGTTGGGCGGTAGTCTGAAAGAGATTGGATTATACACACGCATTATATATATAGATATTTATATATATATATATATAGATAGACAAAGAATTCTTGTGTTGCTGTGTATATATATATATATATATATATATATATATATATATATATATAAACACAAACATATCAGTATTGAGCCTGTGTCTCTCCATCATGCTTGGCACAGAACGCATTCCTCTGGATTAGCAATAAGCAGGTCCAAAGGAAGTTTTGTAAAACATTAGACATATTACCTAAGAATCTCCTTTCTTGGCAGACGTTTCGGGGTAAAGCCATCTACACAGTAATAAATGTCTCATAAAACACTGAACTTCACATTACAGTCTATAAGTCTGTGCACTATATCCATAATGTGATGGAGAAATGCCGCAAGGGGTAAGAGCTCTGATATAATAGGTATATAAATAAACCCCTAACAGAGATTTTAATGCTGTGTTGACCAGATTTGTCTATAGAAGGTTACATAAAGAAACAACCCTACCATCAGCGAGAGTACAGGACAATAATAGGTACCGTATATTGTCTCAAACCTTAGGGACATCTATTGGACGTTTACACGACATCTCGGTTACCACAATTTGTAGGACTCTTTGCAAGACCCCCCCCCCCCCCATCCCTTCATGAAAAAGGTCTGCTCAAGTTAAAGTTGAACACATTTATGAAAAGTCAGAGGATTACTTTTTCCTTAAAGGGCTTTTCCAATAACAAACTTTTCTAACAAAACTTTTATAACTTGTTAAATAGTCATGCCGGAAAAGTAATATTGGTGGGAGTCCAGAGGTTGGGACTCGCGCCAGTCTCAGGAACATAGGGGTCTTGTCCCCTAATTCTTAGTTCAGAGATGTAGGCTTTCATAGGTCTTGTTCCTTTCAGTAGAGATTCCCCTATTCTCAAGATGGAAGGATTGGTGAGGATGGATGGAAGAACAGTCAGAACACTATAGTAAAACTTTTACCGTAACTCAAGTGCAATCGTAAAACCTACACTCTGATGGTGTATGCTAGACCAGTGTTTCCCAACCCAGTCCTCAAGGCACACCAACAGTCCAGGATTTTAATTTTTACCTGTTCTATTCCAATGAAGTAACTGAAAAAACCCGGAATGTTGGTGTGCCTTGAGGACTGGGTTGGGAAACACTGTGCTAGACAGTTGTTGTAGTTAATATCAAGTAAAAAATCCTGTACAATGACCTTCACATTTTTAGATCCTTTCCCATGATCCTCATGTGCTGCAATGTCCAACAGAAATCTCCTCCCAGAGTAAAAAGAATATCAAAGCCCCTCCCATGAGGATGAAGGGAAGAATATTCAGAACACTATGGTAAAACTTTTAGTATATGCAAAACACTCCAGTGAGAGGCTAGGTTTCTGCACAGGTTTTTCTCTAAGGTTTTTTTGAAAACTGCCACTGCAGTTCTTGGGACAACGTCAATAGTGGATCCAGTAGGAAGGAAAAGTATAAGTTCTTCCTTTATATTTCCCATTCCTTTTGAACACACTTCTGGCTTAGGCTCTTTGGCTTGTCCAAAAACGCCAGAAAACAATTGTGTGGAAATCTAGCCAAAAACTATTTAAGAAGCAAGTAAAAAGTCTTGTGAGTTGGCCTCCACATGTTTGTGATCCTTTCCCGTGCTTCTCAGGAGTCCAACAGAAAACTCCTCCCAGAGGAAAGAGAATTAAAAAAAAAACTCCCATGAGGATAAAGGCAAGGTCATTCAGGAAACTATAGCCTAAGTTTCCCCCTAACTCATGTGTAACAATAAAGCTTATAGTGTATTCTAAATACTCCAAAAGAGTAGTGAAAAAATCAAGTAAAAATATTGTAAATTGACCTCCATACTTTTGTGATCCTTTATATGATCCTTAGGGGCGGCATTGAGCCTAACAGAAAGTTCCTCCCAGGGTAAAGCAAAAGCAAGTAAAAAGCAAGTATCCTGTACCTTAAACTCAAAATTTTTGTCATTCCTTCCCATGCTCCTCCGGGGCGGCACTGAGAAGAAAAATCTCCTCCCAGAGGAAAGAGAATATAAAAAACCCTCCCATTAATATGAAGGGAAGAATGCTCAGAACACTATAGTAAAACTTTTACCTTAATTCAAGCGTACTAGTAAACCTACACTCTGATGGTGTAAGCTAAATACTCCGGTGAAAAAGTAGTAAAAAAGCAATTAAAAAATCCTGTAAGTTGACCTCCACAGTTTTTTGATCCTTTCCCATGCTTCTCAGGGGCGACACTGAGTTCAACAGAAAGCTTCTCCCAGAGTGAAGACAATATGAAAGCCCCTCCCAAGAGGATGAAGGGAAGAACATTCAGAACACTTTACTAGAACTTTTACTCCAGTGAGGAAGTAGTTAAAAAGAAAGCAATACATTTTAAAAGTTTACCTCCACATTTTTGTTATCCTTTCCCATGGTCTGCAGGGGCGGCAGTGAGTCCAAAAGAAAGCTCCTCCTAGAGTAAAGAGATGGAGGGAAGAACATTCAGAACACTATAGTAAAACTTTTACCCTAACTCAAGTACAATGTTAAAACCGATGGTTTATGCTA
This sequence comes from Hyla sarda, assembly GCF_029499605.1. Classification (NCBI taxonomy): domain Eukaryota; kingdom Metazoa; phylum Chordata; class Amphibia; order Anura; family Hylidae; genus Hyla; species Hyla sarda. Next base: position 15,344,619 of record NC_079199.1, read on the forward strand.
AAGACTCCAATGAAGAAGTTGACCTCAACATTTTTTTGAAAAATCCTTTTCTGTGCTCCACAGGACCAGCACTGAGTCCATCAGAAAGCTCCACCCAGAGTAAAGAGAACATTAAAATCCCCTCCCATGAGAATGAAGAGAAGAACATTTAGAACATATAGTAAAACTTTTACCGTATATCAAATGTACCGATAAAACCTACACTCTGATGGTGTATGCTAAATACTCCAGTGAAAAAGTAATGAAAAAGGCAAGTAAAAAATCCTGTATGTTGACCTACAATTTTTTACACCCTTTTCTGTGATCCTCTGGGGGCAGCACTGAGTCTAACAGAAAGTTTCTCCCAGAGTAAAGAGAGTATGAAAGCCCCTCCCATGAGGATGAAGGGGAGAACATTCGGAATACTATAGTACTTTTACTCCAGTGAAGTAGTTAAAAAGCAAGTAAAAAATCCTGTAAGTGGACCTCCACATTTTTGTGATCCTTTTTCATGCTCTACAGGGACAGCACTGATTTCAACACAAAAGCTCCTCCCAGAGTGAAGAGGATATAAAAAAAAAAATCCCTATAGTGTATAGTAAAACTTTTACGGTAACTTAAGCATAATGGTCAAACCTACACTTTGATGGTGTATGCTAAATACAGCAGTAAAGAAGTAGGGGGGGAAAAAGCAAGTAAAAAATCCTGTAAATTGACATCCACATCTTTTCCTGTTCTCCTCAGGGGCGGCACTAACTCTAACAGAAAACTCCTCCTAAAGTAAAGAGAATAGAAAAAAAAAACTCCCATAAGGAAGAAGGGAAGAGCATTCAGAACATTTTGGTAGATTTTTTACTCCAGTGAAGAAGCCGTTAAAAAGCAAAAAGTTGACCTCCAAATTTTTTAGATCCTTTCCCATGCTCTGCAGGGGCAGCACTGAGTCCAACAGAAAGCTCCTCCCAGAGTGAAGAGAATATGAAAGCCCCTCCCATGAGGATGAATCGAAAAACATATCATAAGGACATTTCAGGGCTTCCTTTTCATTAAATTAGATTAAAAATAGATTATTTATAAGCAAACTAAGTTGCTTTTTTTTTTACCTTTGGCAACCACTAACGGGTTCTAAGCCGATTGGAAGTCGCAGGTAATGGCGGTGGACAGCTGCCATCTACGTGGCCCTACATGGCTGCCTCGACGAAAGGTAATTCACTTGGCTGAAATAATAACATTTTCTCGTCGGAGAAAATGTTATTGTATAAGAAGCGTGTCCGGTCCACTCACGAAGACTGTAACCGAATCCACAGGAACGGATTCCGCAGCACAACCAGAGCTTGGATTTCACTGCGCTGATTTAATAAAAAAAAATAAAAAAATTAAAAAAAACGAACAGGATGGATTTGGGAATATTTGATTAATCTTTCTTTCCTTTCAGTGAAAAGGAAATTAAGTCCAATCTAGTTTAAAAGTATGTTTCCCCTCCGTGATACAATAATCTGCCCGCCGCCATCTTCCCCTGGCAGGCTAAGTAGTAATTAGTCACACGAAATTCTTCCTGACCTGTCACCGAGCTCCAGGAAAGTCTATCTCTGCCGTGCCCGGCTCCCCGATACTGCAGTCTTGTGTTACGGCTTGAACTTGTTATCGACCTTATAGTGGAACTAAATCTGGAAAATACAAGATTTTGGGTCAGGAGGGAAAAATCGTCTTCATTACATCCTTGTTTACCTAAATAAATCTTAAATGTCGTTCACTATGCACAACTCCTTTCTGTACAGGGCACACTATATACAGCAGTGGTCTTCGAAATGTGGACCTCCAGATGTTGCTGAACTACAACTCCTAGCATGCCCGGACAGCCGATGGCTGTCTGGGCATGCTAGGAGCTGTAGTTTATCAACATCTGGAGGGCCACACTTTGAAGACCACTAATATACATATAGGACTACCTTCTTCTTATACACATTGTAAACCACACCGCGGGGGGGGTGCAGAGGGGTAAAAACCTCTGGCGACAGACTCTGTTTCACCCGCTATACGGGCTTCATCTGGCTGGCACCCCGGCGTTCTGAACATTTATAGTCAGGACACCGGCTTCAGGCGGCCGCGGTCATAACGTCACGCCACGCCCGGGGCGTGGCGAGACGTTACCACCACGGCCGCCCAAAGCCGATGTTCTGAACATAATTTTTTTTTGAATGTTGGGGTGCTGGCCTGGAAATCGCGAGGGTCCCAGCGGCCGGACCCCCCACAATCAGACATCCTTTGGATAGGGGGATAAGATGTCTAGGGGCGGAGTACCCCTTTAAGGTAAATGTATGTCAAATGCCAGGAAGAGGTTAACCCAGGTGGCCTCTTGAAGGGGTACTCCGGTTTTTTTTAAATAGACTGGTGCCATAAAGTTAAACAGATTTGTAAATGACTTCTATAAAAAAAATCTTAATCCTTCCTGTACTTATTAGCTGCTGAATACTACAGAGGAAATTATTTTCTTTTTGGAACACGGTGCTCTCTGCTGGCATCTCTTTTCATTTTAGGAACTGTCCAGAGCAGCATATGTTTGCTATGTGGATTTACTCCTACTTTGGACAGTTCCTAAAATGGACAGAGATGTCAGCAGAGAGCACTGTGCTCGTGATTCAGAAGAGAGCTTTTTGTTACAAAAAGAAAATAATTTCCTCTGTAGTATTCAGCAGCTAATAATTACTGGAAGGATTAAGATTTTTTTCATAGAAGTAATGTACAAATCTGTTTAACAAATTAAGAGAGCACTGTGTTCCAAAAAGAAAATAATTTTCTATGTAGTATTCAGCAGCTAATAAGTACTGGAAGGATTAAGATTTTTTTTAATAGAAGTAATTTACAAATCTGTTTAACTTTCTGGCACCTGTTGATTTAAAAAATAAAAGTTTTCCACCGGAGTACCCCTTTAAGTTAGAAGCACGTCCCGCTGCCCGGAGTCCGTCTCTGCTCGGAATTAACCCACTAAACATTTCCTTCTTGACCAGAGGATTAGATCATATTTTACACCAGCGAGAATTAAAATGTAAAATTTACAAGAAAATATGCAGGTAATTCTCCTCTGTCAGCAGTGGATATTAAAGATTATTAGGCGTCTGTAGAGGCCACAATAGATGCTCTGTCTGATTCTGCAGTGATTATTATGCACATGATAAATCCAGATAAAAGCTGCCGGGGTCTTCACTGATGTTTAATATGAATAAAATTCTGCAATGTTCCGAATCCCCGTAATAAGCCGTAATTACCCCCCGAGATAATGGCCCTGTGTTCCTCCAGTCATATGGAATCCCAGGTGAGAAATCAGACAGAACATTCATTATAGATTACAGAACTGAAAAACACAATTCCACAAAAAGAAAAAACAGAAAAAAAGAAATAGAAAAAAAGTTACAAAATATCAGAAGCCACATGTTGTATATTTTATACTCTTTTTTTCATTTAAAATTTAATTCAAAATTGTTTTTCCTTTATTCATTTATTCATTTTTTATATTAAAATGCTTTCATTTTTTATTTTTTTTACCAATTCTCGTAAGTGTTTTATTTTTTTTATTTTTTTTTTGACCCTCTCGTAACGTAAATCAGTCAGGTGAAGGGTACTTAAAGTTGTTGTGTTGTCTCATGGCATTGACCCTTGCTTGTATGGCTCATATAGAAGCCATCATTTAGAGTTTGGCTGCAGGAGGCCATATATTTTTCTTTTGTATTGCCCACTGAAGCTCACCCGTAGACAGACACCACAGCTGGTCCATATTTGGTACTGCAGCTCATCCCACTCCCTGTACTGCCCCATCTTGAGCAACTTCTGTATGAATTTGTCTATAGTGGTCCCCTACCAGTAGTCCTCCAGCTGTAGCCAAACTAAAAAAATTCCAGCATGCCCGGACAGCCAATGGTATGGCAACAATTGGAGAGTCGCAGATTGGAGATCACTGGTTGGTACGCAACTGTTTGTCCAGATAAGAAAAATAAGGAGAACACGTCTAGGGTTGGAACAAGTAACTATAGGGCCCCATTGGAAACCATAAAGGGGCCCCATTCCACCATGACCACCATCAGCAGTAAGGCTGGGTTCACATATATCAGGCATCCGGCACAGTTTCCCTCCGTCCTGCACCGGAGGGAAACAGATGCTAGAATTGATCCCATTCATTTGAATGGGTAAATGTGTCTGAAAAAACAAAGCAGAGCTTCTCATGGGATAGTAGTCTAGATAGTGGAATTATGCCCATCCATGTAAATAAGGGATAGGGGCAATCTCGCTCACCTTTTGTGGTTGTGTGCCAGACACAACCTCCAGTAACAGCGTTAGAATATTGGTGCAGCCACCCGGGTTTCAGCAGTCAGGAGTATCCAGCTGAATGTAGCATCAAATGGAGGAAGAAAATAAAATTCCACAGGTTCTCGGCACAAACCGTCTCATGAAATCACAGTTAGTGATATGTAGAAGATAGCCAATACAAAAAAACGCGTTTCGAGGCCTTTACTAGCCTCTTTCTCAATGTTAAAAATGTCATATTTTTAACATTGAGAAAGAGACTAGTAAAGGCCTCGAAACGTGTTTGTTTGTACTGGCTATCTAATAAATGGACTATTCTTCTACATATCACTAACTGTGATTTAATGAGACAGTTTGCGCCGAGAACCCGTGGAATTTTATTTTCTTCCTCCATTTGATGATTTATTTGAATGGGAGATCACAATCATCCAGCATCACAATTTTGATGCCAGATCGTTGGACACGCAGTTTGCTGTGTTCCCCTGTATGCTTTCCAGAAACAATAGACGCCGAATGCCATACATCAGTTGTATCAAGATCTAGGCTTCTAGGCTGAATTCACCTATAGTGTTGGGTGCGAATAATCGCATTTCAAATTTCTATTGCGAACATCGCAAATCCACGAATTTGCGAATATTGCGAATATATTCACTATATATTCGAAATTTTGAATATTCACTTTTTTCCGCATATTCCTTCTTTTCACTTGTGGGCCAATTAGAATGATGCAAATACACTTGTCAGAGGTTATCAACAACATCCTTAGCAACCAATAGTAAAGTTGCCCACCCCCTCACTGTTTTCTTCCTTGAATATGCGAATATAACGAATACGCGAAATTAGCGAATATAGGAGGAATATTCGTCTATATATTCGCAAAATATTGCGAATTCGAATATGGGCAATGCCGCTCATCATTATTCACCTATGCCGGATCCCAGCCTAAGTGAGTCCATCTTGTCTTCTCTCCATAGTAGCCACTTACTGCACCTCAACTCCCAGTAGAACAGGGACCACCTTGGGTGCTTGTCCCCATAGCAGCTGCTGTTCATCCTGTCATTGCATTCATACCAAACACACAATACCAAATATACAATACAACACGAACCCTGATGACAGGTTCCTTGTCAGTTTTAAAAAATGTTGGTGAAATAAGCATTTCGTACTATGTTGAAATTGTCATTTCTTAATATGTTATTTTTTTTCCCGCTTTTTTTGACACCACAGCTTGTCCATATTTGGTACTGCAATTCATCCCATTCCTGGTTATAGTTCAAAAAGACTGAGAGCGCAATCACTGACTGGCGCACCTGTATGGGCTAATACTGAACAGTTTCCGAGAGTGTCCAATGGCCGTAGCGGACAAATATAAATACTGGCGGGGTGCTAAGTTTGTGAAAAACATGAGCTGATGTCCAATAAATAAGAAAGAGTGAACTTGCACTCACCGTCCATGTAGTCGCATGAATCACGGGTCCTCCGTTCGTCAGGGAGACGTAAGATGAGAGTGCTCAGAGGCTAACAGCCGTTTTTGCACACTGCTGTGCGCTTCTTCCGGCCTCCTAGGAGGCCGGAAGAAGCGCACAGCAGTGTGCAAAAACGGCTGTTAACCTCTGAACGCTCTTATCTTACATGGACGGTGAGTGCAAGTTCACTCTTTCATGGACGGTGAGTGCAAGTTCACTCTTTCATGGACGGTGAGTGCAAGTTCACTCTTACATGGACGGTGAGTGCAAGTTCACTCTTTCATGGACGGTGAGTGCAAGTTCACTCTTCCTTATTTTTTGGCCATTTCATCTTGACCAACCTCTCTGTGAATTTATCTATAACAGTGTTCTCCTAACTAAAAGATTTCGGCATGCGCGGTAGACAATAGAGAGCCACAGATTGGAGATGACTGATTTATAGGCTAATGTTTGGCCAAGAGAGAGAAAATAAGCAGAACGGGTCTAGGGTTGTAACAAATAACCATAGGGTCTCATCGAAAGAATCCCCATTTTGACCACCATCAGCAGTAACTCAGTTCATCTTGCCACTTACTGCACCTCAACTTCTAGTAGAACAGGGGCCGCCTTGGCTGAAGGGCCCTATAGCAGATTCTGTTCTTAACCCCCTTTGCATTTATACCAAACACACCATACCCACATTTTGATACAGCATAAACACTGCTAACAATTTAATCGTCAATTATAAAAAATTTGGTTGAAATTTGCACAATTTCTAAAAATTTTACAAAATTTTTTATTTTGTTTTCAATTTCTGTGCGTTTGATCAAATTTGATCAAACTTGCAAACATTGGTCGAAATTTAACACAATTTAGCAAAAGTCATTATAGATGATCACAATGAAGACCTTATGTACGACTCCTGCAAAATTTTGCGCCAACTAAGAGAACTTTTTATTTGCATCTCCAAGTGCAAACAGAAGACGCGAGCCTCATCATTTCCCTTCATGGAAATATTTCTGGTAAACAGCGTGACTGCATTGCCCACCAACACCTCTGCATCTCATATTGTTTTACATCTTGGTAATATATTATTTTCATTTGTTTGCATACAATCTTAATCATTGAATCTCTATATGATACGACGGGCGCTCGGGGACCGTGCCGAGTCGATGCTTCTGAAATATTTTTTACTCATTTTCCATGAAAAAAAAAAATTCAAATTATTCTTATTTTTATTTCCTTGGTTGAGCTAGATAATCCAAACAGATTTACATGGCTGCTTATATAGATCCACAGTTCACCGCACTTCAGAAATTACAATATTAAAACCAGCAAGGAGCCACAGGCCCACGCAGAACAGCCGAATAGATCATTTGAAACACATATTCTTGGAATTTTCACCAACTTTATGTTGTCAGCGTCTCGGCAGGAGGCGATTTAAAAAGCCGAAAGAAAGTCACTTGTGTACAGGCGGAAATGCAGACTCGGTTCTCCGTCCTGATACATCACACGCTAATTTAGAAATACGGGGCTGCAATCAACAAGTAATGCAAGTTTTCAGTAGTTTTTTATTTATTTTTTCAAATTTTTTTTTTTTTTCAAAAACATTCAAAAATATAGACTTTATGGATCCTTATGAAATCTTCAGGTGAAAATTGGGCAGTAAACTTTCCCTAGCCTGATCTTCCACCTTGACTATGAGAACTTATCAATGATACATGGAACAAGGGAGAAGACTCCGAGATCATACTAGGCCCAGATTGTCGTTGCCACTTTTTTTATTTTTAAAGAAATCATATTGAGAGAATAAAGATCTGTTCTGCAGTTTGGTCATCCTGTATGAACTACATCTAAGAGACTTTACCTCATACGTATCGCAGTGATTTTTCATCCCCACCTTAAGGAGCCATAACTTTTGTATTTTTCTGTCAACATGGCCATAGGAGGGTTCATTTTTTGTGGGTTAAAGAGGTACTCCAAAATAAAAATGAAATGAAATTTAAATCAATTGGTGCCATAAAGAAAAAGATTTGTAAATGACATTTATTTAAAAATCTTAATTATTCCAGTACTTATCAGCTGTTGTATGCTCCAAAGGTAGTTGTAGAGTTTATTCCAGTCTGAGCACAGTGCTCTCTGCTGCCACCTCTGTCTGTGTCAGGAACTGTCTAAAGCAGGAGCAAATCTCTGCTACTCTTGACAGTTCCTGACATGGACAGAGGCGGCAGCAGAGAGCATTGTGCTCAGACTGGAATAAACTATACAACTACCTCTGGAGCATACAACAGCTGAAAAGTACTGGAAGGATTAAGATTTTTATATAGAAATAATTTACAAATCTATATAACTTTCTGGCACAAGTTGATTTTAAAAAGTTGTTTTCCACCAGAGTTCCCCTTCACGTTCTGCCGTTTAGATCCAGTATGAACTTCATCTTGGAGACTAGGTGATAGACCATAAATAAACCCTTTATCAATTTTGTGGGTCAGTATGATTACAATGATACAGAATTTATATTGTTTTTGTTTCTTTTAATTTATTTTACTACTTTTAAAATAAAAATAACAATTCTTAATTTTTTTTTATTTTTTCCATCAATGAACTTGTGTGGGGTTTGTTTTTTATTTGGAAGAGCTGTAGTCTTTATTGGTTCAATACTGGGGGAGAAGTGTGACTTTTTGATCAGTTTTTATCTAATTTTATTTGTCAGATGAGGTTTTAAAGAGGTACTCCAGAGGGAAAAAAAATCTAATCTACTGGGCCCAGAAAGCTCTAGAGATTTGTAAATTACTTCTATAGAAAAATCTTAATCCTTCCAGTACTTATCAGCTGTTGCATGCTCCAGAGGAAGTTGTGTAGTTCTTTCCAGTCTGACCACAGTGTCCAGAGTAGGAGCAAATCCCCACAGCAAACCCCACCTGCCTTGGACAGTTCCTGACATGGACAGAGGTGTCAGCAGAGAGCACTGTGGTCAGACTGGAAAGAACTACACAACTTCCTCTGGAGCATACAGCATCTGAACAATACTGGAAGGATTAGGATTTAACAAAAAAGTTATTTACTAATCTGTTTAACTTTCTGGCACCAGAATAAAAAAAATAAAATAAAAAAAATAAAGAAATATATATATATATTCCTCCAAAGTACCCCTTTAAAAAACAGAAGCTTTCGTGGATAACATAGTAAAATAGTTCATAAGGCTAAAGTCGTTATTGTTGGTGTCATCTATGGGATTATATGGCTGAGATCGGAGCTATCTGCGATCCTGGCTCCTGCAGGCAGATGCCAGATATAGAGAGCAACCAGCACCCACCATGTACGGTAGACCCTTCTGGAACATATCACAACAAAAAAGATAATTGTATTCAAAACACACAACAATCCAACAAAGTATCGATAGACTTGATGTAACGCACTTATCAGACGTGCTCTAGGGATAATTCTCAGGTACTGGGGACAATCCAACTCTTTACAAACAGTCCCCAGTGAATAGAAAATCACATGCAATGTCTCCACAATAGTTGTGGGATTTGTAAGATATCCCTCCAAGTGCACACTATATAGCAGTATCTCATACAGAATATTTCTGTATTCAACGCATTTCCGTCATACATCATGGCATCATCAGGGGGCTAATAAAAACTTAGATTGGAGCAGTTTCACACGATAAAGAGATTATTACTATCGATGAAGACTAAGAACCAATTTTATAACATCTATATACAATTTATACATTTTACATTTATATACAATCTTAAAGGGGTACTCCGGTGGAAAACTTTTTTTTTTTTTTTTAAATGAACTGATGCCAGAAAGTTACACAGATTTGTAAATGACTTCTATTAAAAAATATTTACGCTTCCAGTACTTATTAGCAGCTGTATGCTACAGAAGAAATTCTTTACTTTTTGAATTTCTTTTTTGTCTTGTCCACAGTGCTCTCTGCTGACACCTCTGTCCGTGTCAGGAACTGTCCAGAGCAGCATAGGGTTTGCTATGGGGATTTTCTCCTGCTCTGGACACTTCCAGATACGGGCATCAGGTGCCAGCAGAGAGCACTGCGGACAAGACAAAAAAAAAAAAGAAATTCAAAAAGAAAAGAATTTCCTCTGTAGCATACAGCTGCTAAAAAGTACTGGAAGGCTAAAGATTTTTTTTTATAGAAGTCAATTACAAATCTTTTTAACTTTCTGGCACCAGTTGATTTAAAAAAATATATATATAAAAATGTTTTCCACCGGAGTACCCCTTTATAAAAACAATCTTTTAACTTTTTTGAGTTTTTAAAAAATTGTACTTGCCTCCTAAATTTCTCTTCTCTTTTCTTAGGAATTTTTTGCGTTCTTCGGTTTCCTTCAAACCATGTGAAAATCCTTTTATTACATTGAGGATAATATATATATATATATATATATATATATATATATATATATATATATATATATATATAACAGCTCCTGTAAACAGCCTAATTGTCTTGTGTGTCCCCGGAGCTGACCCACTATTCTTTTTCCCCCTTGCACACCGTGTTTTACACCTGAAAAAGATTAGCCGGGACCACCAGTTGCTTGCGGCTCTAATCTTCTCTATTCTGTTAGCAGAGCGGTGGGTAAAGCTACTGCAGGTGTTCTGATTAATTAGTTGCGGCCGGGGGGGTGGGGGGTGGTGGGGGGGGAGGGGCTCCGGGGGTGAGACTTCATTGTGCTTCTGCGGAAGAATTCCTCGTACTGTTTCCATTTTTATGTTCGAAATTAAAACACAGTCCCTCCGAGAGTCTTGTGAAACATATCGTTACCTATAATTCAAGGTCTGGAGTTTTTTGGTTTTTTTTTACTTTTTTTTTTTTTTACTATTGTCAGGTTGTTGGCTTGTAAAGTGACACTGGGTTCTTGTAGGGTTTTATGACAAAATAAAGCTTGAGGGGGAGATTAGCAAGTTGTCCTCGCTGGGAAGAAAAAAAAAACTTCTTACATACCGTAGTTACTTCAACAAGGGTGAAAAAAAAAAAGACATATATCCAGTTTAGTCTATTACCCTATGGCGTAGATCCAGAAGAAGGCAAATTTTTTTATACATTTTTTGGGGGAAATTTTAGGATCAACAACCCTTATCCAAAATCTAGTGTCTAGATCTCCAAACTGTAGACGTCCAGCTGTTGCAAAACTACAACTCCCAACATGCCTGGACAGCCAACGGCGGGGATGTATGTAGTGAGTGCTTGGTGTAACTATTAGATATAACGGCGTGTGATTAGAAATAACACCGTTGTATAAGGGAGGAAAAAAAATTGCAGACAAAAAAAAAATGGGGTGGGGGCCAAATGCAGCGCCCTGAACCCCTAATAGGGCCCGGGTCACACTGAAAAATTTGTGGTGGACCTATTAGGGGGTCAGGGGGGGGGGATTTTTTTTTTTTTTACTTTTTTACACTCGCTCCTACCTTGCCCTGGAGTATATTCTTTCCCTGCTCTGTCCCTGCAGATCTTCTTCCCTGAGGAGGCTCTGATCACACAGAGGGGGGGGGGTCCCTGGCACCTTCGAGCACCTTTCCCGCTGACTGAACTCAGTTAACGGGCAGAGCTGCAAGAAGATAGAGTTAACCCCTCCCCTGCCGGCTGCTATTGGCCAGCCAATAGAAGCGCTCCTGGGGGGGGGGGTGACGAAATCGCCACCTCCCCATAGATACAGTGGGTGATAGGAGGTGTGTTGTACACCCTCGATCACCTTGTATCTCCGGGTCATCGGGTCACACGTGACCCGTATGACCCGAATCCCGGAAGATCGTTAGTGTGAATTCACTAACGATCTGCCGCGATCGCCGACACGGGGGGGGAGGGGGTCTGATGACCCACCTCGGCATTTGCACAGGATGCCTGCAGAACGATATCAGCAGGCATCCCAGCATCCCGGTATGGATACGCCCTGGGTCCTTAAGTACCAGAAAGCCAGGGCGTATCCATACGCCCTAGGTCCTTAAGGGGTTAAGATATGTAGTCAACTTGTCCTGGTGAAGTTGAGAAGTCCTTCAGGTTGAGACTTAGGCTAGGATTACATATGTTAGGTGTCCAGCATACATAATCCCAGCCTAAATCTTGACGCAACTGATGCCACAACTGATGACAACATGCATCAGTTGTCATCAGTTGTGTAGCATTCAGCACCCATTTTTTTCTGAACGCTGGACAAGGGAACGCAGCAAGATGCGTTCCCTGTCCGGTGCCGGTCTGGCGAGTCCAATCATCCAGCGTCCAAACTGAGATGCCGGATGATTGTGAACTATCCCATTCAAATGAATGGGATCCGTTCTGATATCATTTTCCCTCCAATGCACCCGGAGGGAAATGCCGCCGAACAACTCATATATGTAAAGGAGGCTTATTTGGATCTTTCTAATATTGACTCAAAATCAAGATAACCTAAGAGCTCATGACCTTTAATCAATTAAAAATCTCAAGTCAGTTGTGTCCAAACCTTTAGGACATCTTGAAATTTGAACCAAGGGTCTTCCAGGAAATGGGTTCTTATGGAAGGTAAAATTATAGTATTAAAGGGGTACTCCAGTGGAAAACTTTTTTTTATTTTTTCATCAACTGGTGACAGAAAGTTGAAGAGATTTGTAAATTACTTCTATTAAAAAATCTTAATCCTTCCAGTACTTATTAGCTGCTGAATACTACAGAGGAAATTATTTTCTTTTTGGAATACAGAGCTCTTTGCTAACATCATGACCACAGTGCTCTCTGCTGACATCTCTGTCCATTTTACTGTCCAGAGTAGGAGAAAATCCCCATAGAAAACATATGCTGCTCTGGACAGTTCCTAAAATGGACAGAGATGTCAGCAGAGAGCACTGTGGTCATGATGTCAGCAGAGAGCACTGTGTTCCAAAAAGAAAAGAATTTCCTATGTAGTATTCAGCAGCTAATAAGTACTGGAAGGATTATGATTTTTTTAATAGAAGTAATTTACAAATATGTTTCACTTTCTGGCACCAGTTGATTAAAAATAAATAAATAAATAAAGTTTTCCACTGGAATACCCCTTTAAAGAGGACCTCCAAAAAAAATAACTTTTAGGTGGCTAGTAGTGTTGCTCGCGAATATTCGTAATGCGAATTTTATTCGCGAATATGGCATATTCGCGAATATAGCGCTATATATTCGTAATTATGAATATTCTTTTTTTTTTCCACAGGACACATCACGGTGCGCAGATTTTCGCCTATGCGTATAATTTGTACATGCGAATTTTCGCATACGTGAATTTTCGCATACGTGAATTTTCACATATACGAAAATAAAATGAGAATATTACGAATATGCGAATATTTGCGAATATATGACGAATATTCGTCCATATATACGCCAATATTCGCGAATTCGAATATGGCCTATGCCGCTCAACACTAGTGGCTAGTCAACTTGACCTGGTAAAGTGGAGACGTCCATCAAGTTGAGACTTTAATAGATCCTTCCAGCATTGACTTAAAATCAAGATTACATAAGATCTCATGACTCAATGGATTAAAAGACTCAAAACAATTATTTCCAAGCGTTTAGGGCATCTTTCGGGGTCTTTCAGGTAGTGGGTTCTTATGAAAGGTAAAATGAGAGTATTAAAGAGGATCTCTATGTAAAAAATAACTTTTAGGTAGGTACGTGTCAAAAAGTCTATTGGGTTGAGACTTTTTATAGATCCTTCTAGTATTGAATCAAATATCAAGATTACATAAGATCCCATGACCTTTCATGGATTAAAGGGGTACTCCGCCCCTAGACATCTTATCCCCTAACCAAAGGATAGGGGATAAGATGTCAGATCGCCGGGATCCCGCTGCTGGGGACCCCCGGGATCTACCATACAGCACCCACCTGTATCGGCTTCCGGAACCGCTGGAGGTCCTCAGGCTGAGTCCATCTCGACCACCGGGACGGAAGATCGTGATGTCACGACTCCACCCCGATGTGACGTCACACCCCGCCCCTCAATGCAAGTCTATGGGAGGGGGAGATGCAAAGCATCAGAGCCAGTAAGTGTTGCTCTAAGCTTATCTCCCAGCGGCACACACTGGGGCAGCACTGCCCGATGAATATGAACTGAGTAGTGAGGCATACAGTGTGTGACTCACTGCTCAGTACGTACAGTAATAGGGACTCCTATCTTTGAAAGTAGTCCCTGCTCTTCTACTGATTCAGGTAAAATGATTCACAATCTATTGTTTTGTAAAATTTAGAACAAATTTGATAATTTCTCTCATTCTCAGCCTTCATGATCCATGTGGAGCTGCTTTATCTAATAGGGTCTCCCGTTCCCTAGCTGTTGGTGCCATTTGTTTTGGCCCTGACATACTACTGAGGCCCTAGATAGCCAAAAGGAGCAGTTCTCAACAAGGAGAGCTCTGGTGATGACCCCCTTGGCCATGTGGCCCTTCATTAACATTTCTAGATAGTTGATGAATGCTTTTCATGGAGCAACCCCTTAGAGGGCCTGTATGAGCCATACATGACCATCATTTTGGAATTATAAAGCCCCAGCCTTGATAGATGTCATTTCTAACAGCATAAAATTATGCAATGGAATTAATAGGCCCTGCAATGCAGCGTATAACAAATATAGGAGCAATAAATGCCTCATTTTTCTTGTCATGTCAAAACCAAAGCAAGGTCTGTGGAAATCCTTGAGTTATGAGCCGGGCACATCCACCTTCATGAAGAATAGAGTTAAGCTAAGACTGTAAACAGCAGTAATGCTCTGTGGACAATGGTGTATGTATCATAACTGTAGACCATGTGGCCTCTATGGGGCCCTTGGAGATAGGGATGGTCCCACTCCTTATACCGTTGGTAAGGAACTGTGCAGAACTCCTCTCTCCAGGTAACTGTAATGTCAGCAAATTAATGGAGGGAGTATTCACCAATAGTGTTGCTCGCGAATATACGCAATGCGAATTTTATTCGCGAAAAGCGCGTATTCGCGAATTCGCGAATATTCGCAAATATAGCACTATATATTCGTAATTCCGAATATTCGTGTTTTTTTTTATAAATTTTTTTTCACAGTACACATCACAGTGATCACTAGTGTTGCTTGTGAATATTCGCAATGTGAATTTCATTTTCGAATATCGCATATTCGCAAATATTCGCGAATATAGCACTATATATTCGCAATTACGAATATTCGGTTTTTTTCACTTGTGCAAATTTTAGCATATGCTCATTTTCACATATGCAAATTTTCTCCTATGTACATTTTCGCTTATGCGAATTTTTTCATACACTAATTTTCTTACATGCGAATTTTCTCCTATGTAAATTATCGTATATGTTCATTTTCTTATGTGCAAATTTTCTGGTATGACATTTTTCGTATATGCGCATTTTCATCTATGTACATTTTCGCTCCTGCGAATTTTTCCGCGCATTAATTTTCTTACATGCGAATGTTCTCCTATGTAAATTATCGTATGTTAATTTTCTTATATGCAAACTTTCTGGTATGACTTTTTTCGCATATGCGCTTTTCAACATATTAAAAAAAAATTCTATGCGAATTTTCTGTTATTACATTTTCATATATGCTAAATTTTCTTATATGCGAAATGTTTCTATGCGCATTTTCTCGCATGCAAATTTACGTATATGCGAATGCTCGCATATGCGAAAAGTTACACGAATATTAGGCATGTGCGAATGTAGCGAATATATGACGAATATTCGTCCATATATTCGCGAAATATCGCGAATTCGAATATGGCCTATGCCGCTCAACACTAGCCATTATAGGAGGTGTATGATTTAGCCCTCCTGGACAGAAAGGTCTCCAGTATGGCAGTGCCACCTGGTTATATATTCTACATTGCACCAAGTCTCCTGTATGGTAATGCCATATAGTCTATACTGCACCCAGTCTCCTGTATGGTAATGCCATATAGTCTATACTGCACCCAGTCGCCTGTATGGTGGTGCTACCTGGTTATAACAGTCTATACTGCACCCAATCTAGATTGTGGTGGTGCCACCTGGTTAGACAATATATAATGCACCCAGTCTCCTGTATAGCAGTGCCACCTGGTTACACAGTCTAAACTGCACCAAGTTTCCTGTATGGCGGTGCCACCTTGTTATGTAGTCTATACTGTACTCAGTCTCCTGTATAGTGGTGACCCCTGGTTATTAGTGTTGAGCGGCATAGGCCATATTCGAATTCGCGAATATTGGCGAATATATGGACGAATATTCGTCATATATTCGCGAATATTCGCATAGTCGTTATAATCTCGTTTTATTTTCGCATATGCGAACATTTGTGTATACGAAAATTAACATATGTGAAAATTTGCATATACAAATTTGCATACGCGAAAATTCGCATATGCGAAAATTAGCATATGCTAATATTCGCATATGCGAATTTCTGCACGTCAGTCTCACACAGTAGTATTACAGCCTTCTTTACACCACACAAGCTGGTAGCAGAGAGGGGTGATCACTGTGATGTGTACTGTGAAGAAAAAAAAAAAAAAAACGAATATTCGTAATTACGAATATATAGCGCTATATTCGCGAAATTCGCGAATTCGCGAATATGCGATATTCGCGAATAATATTCGAATTGCGAATATTCGCGAGCAATACTACTGGTTATACAGTCGATACTGCACCCACTCTCCAGCATGGTGGTGACACCTTTATACAGTCTATATGCACCCAATCTCCAGTAAGGTGATGCCACCTAGTTATACAATATATACTGCACCCAGTCTCCTGTAAGGTGGTGCCACTTTATTATACAGTCAATACTGCACCCAGTCGCCAGTATGGTGGTGCCACCTGGTTATACAATCTATACTGCACCCAGTCTCCTGTATAACAGTGCCACCTGGTTATACAGTCTATACTGCACCCAGTCACCTGTATGGTGGTGCCACCTGGTTATACATTCTATACTGCACCCAGTCACCTGTATGGCGGTGCCACCTGGTTATACAGTCTATACTGCACCCAGTCACCTGTATGGCGGTGCCACCTGGTTATACAGTCTATACTGTACCCAGTCACCTGTATGGCGGTGGCACCTTGTTATAGAGTCTATACTGCACCCAGTCTCCTGTTTGGCAGTGCCACCTGGTTATACAGTCTATACTGCACCCAGTCTTCTGAATGGCAGTGCCACCTGGTTATACAGTCTATACTGCACCCAGTCACCTGTATGGCAGTGCCACCTTGTTATAGAGTCTATACTGAACCCAATCTCCAGTATGGCAGTGCCACCTTGTTATACAGTCTATACTGCACCAAGTCACCTGTATGGCAGTGCCACCTTGTTATAGAGTCTATACTGCACCCAGTCTCCTGTATGGTGGTGCCACCTTGTTATAGAGTCTATACTGAACCCAATCTCCAGTATGGCAGTGCCACCTTGTTATAGAGTCTATACTGCACCCAGTCTCCTGTATGGCAGTGCCACCTGGTTATACAGTCTTTACTGCACCCAGTCTTCTGTATGGCAGTGCCACCTGGTTATACAGTCTATACTGCACTCAGTCACCTGTATGGTGGTACCACCTTGATATGTAGTCTATACTGCACTCAGTCTTCTGCATAGTGGTGCCACCTTTTTATGGAGTCTATAAAGCACTCAGTCTTCTGTATGGTGGTGCCACCTTGTTATGTAGTCTATACTGCACTCAGTCACCTGTATGGTGGTGCCACCTTGTTTGTAGTCGATACTGCACTCAGTCTTCTGTATAGTGGTGCCACCTTTTTATGGAGTCTATAAAGCACTCAGTCTTCTGTATGGTGGTGCCACCTTGTTATGTAGTCTATACTGCACTCAGTCTCCAGTATGGTGGTACCACCTTGATATGTAGTCTATACTGCACTCAGTCACCTGTATGGTGGTGCCACCTTGTTTGTAGTCTATACTGCACTCAGTCTTCTGTATAGTGGTGCCACCTTTTTATGGAGTCTATAAAGCACTCAGTCTTCTGTATGGTGGTGCCACCTTGTTATGTAGTCTATACTGCACTCAGTCTCCAGTATGGTGGTACCACCTTGATATGTAGTCTATACTGCACTCAGTCTTCTGTATAGTGGTGCCACCTTGTTTGTAGTCTATACTGCACTCAGTCTTCTGTATAGTGGTGCCACCTTTTTATGTAGTCTATACTGCACTCAGTCTTCTGTATGGTGGTGCCACCTTGTTATGTAGTCTATACTGCACTCAGTCTCCAGTATGGTGGTACCACCTTGATATGTAGTCTATACTGCACTCAGTCTTCTGTATAGTGGTGCCACCTTTTTATGGAGTCTATAATGCACTCAGTCACCTGTATGGCGGTGCCACCTTGTTATACAGTCTATACTGCACCCAGTCACCTGTATGGCGGTGCCACCTTGTGATGTAGTCTATACTGCACTCAGTCTTTTGTATGGTGGTGCCAGCTTGTTATACAGTCTATACCGTAACCAGTCTCCAATATGGCAGTGCCACCTTGTTCTACAATCTATACTGCACCCAGTCTCCAGTATGGCAGTGCCACCTTGTTGTACAGTCTATACCGTACCAAGTCTCTCAGGCTTAATATTTGCTGTGGCGCCCCCTTTCTTCTATGTACACCACTTTCTGTAGACATATTGTAATAGGTCGTTGCAGGTCCATAGATGTTGGGGACCCCGTGGGCAATTAACCCTTTCTCTTATGCCTTCATTCAGCCCAGGAAAACAAGGCATTCCTAGTGGTTGCAATTCTGTTGCCCATAAATGAATAAACAGCTTACACATTCTATTCAGAAAGCCGGGAATTGCAGTTTTCCACCGACAGAACCCGAAGCCTTAATTGTGTAAGTTTGCCCGGCCGTCCAATTTCTATTTCTTTCTTATTTATATACTTTCTGGCAAATAACTTTTTTTTTTTAACCTTTCGATATGACATATGCCGAATGTATAACTAGAGACACACTAGGGGTTTAATGTAACTTATTACAATACGTATAAATAGCCAGGCAATAATATTACCTTCAATTTGTGTCTACGCTGTAAGCGAGTTCATTTTGAACGTATCAGCTCGGACGCGGCATACTGAGTCTATTTTTATTATCCCGCAATATTAATATTGGCTTCTGTGATTCTCGCAGACTGACTACAATTTTATGGGGGAATTTTTTATGAAAACTGGCTGGGATGAAAATGAGCGAAAGAAGCTGAAAGTGCAGCAGGTTTGATCCATGTTTAAGGACTGACGCATGTTTTAGACATTAGCGCCGCTGTATTTATGGTTGGGGGCTAATTTGGCAGACCCGCCGCTACCAAAATGAATTCTTTTCGACTAATCATCATCTGATTTCCCGTAAACCCTATTATTAAACGTGCTCTGTATCCCGCTCATTTTATTTTGATCAGATATTATCCTTTATAGAATCCCAGCATATTGCATGGCTCCGTACTCTGGACAATAAAAAACCCTTTTTTTTTTATTCCCTATTTTTTGGGCACTTGCCCTGCAGAATTTGATTTGCCAAAGCCGACCATAGACCTAGAGATAAGTTGGCCATAAAACCCATGATACAATCACGTTGTGTCTGTGGTCGTTTCCGTTGGCTGGAAATCAAATCTAATCTACCGTAAAGGTCGGAAAATTTATCAGGGATCCTACAGAGTTTTTCTTTTTGTTTTTTTGGGTAATTCAGTTTTTTTTGCGTAGTTGGGTACCCCACATTCATGGAAACATTATGTTGCGTCTTATTGACATTAAAAAAATTACATGAATTTGGAAGAAGAACTATAGCCTGGCACAGGTTTGCCCTTGTTGAATGACACAATAAATCTTAAAATGATATACCGTATTTTTCGTCCTATAGGACGCACCGGCATATAAGACGCACCCAATTTTTATGGGCAAAATCTAAAAAAATTAAGATTTTGAACCCAATAGTGGTCTTCAACCTGCGGACCTCCAGATTTTGCAAAACTACAACTCCCAGCATGCCCGGACAGCCGTTGGCTGTCCGGGCATGCTGGGAGTTGTAGTTTTGCAACATCTGGAGGTCCGCAGATTGAAGACCACTGCATAGGAGGTAATACTCACGTGTCCCCGCCGCTCCGGACCCGTCACCGCTGCCCTGGATGTCGCTCCATCGCTGTTGCCGTGTCCCCTTCGCTCTGGAACGTCTCTGCTGCCGGCCGGGTATCCTCGCTCTCCGTCACCGCCATCACGTCGTTACGCACTCCGACGCACGTACGCGACGACGTGATGACAAGGAAGGAGAGTGCCGGCCATACAGGGGATCCCTGAACGGAGAAGACACCGAGGAGGCAGGTAAGGTCCCTCCCGGTGTCCTGTAAACACTAACCCGGCTATTCAGTCGGGCTGTTCGGGACCGCCGCGGTGAAATCGCGGCGGTCCCGAACAGCCCGACTGAACAGCCGGGTTAGTGTCACTTTCCCTTCAGACGCGGCGGTCAGCTTTGATCGCCGCGTCTGAAGGGTTAATACAGGGCATCACCGCGATCGGTGATGTCCTGTATTAGCCGTGGGTCCCGGCCGCAGGTCTCCAACATAAGCAATAAACCTGCAGCACTCCAATTCAAAGTTATAGATGAAAAAAAGGGTGTTTATTTCATCCAATAAGGTGCAATGTTTCGGTCGCCCAATGCAACCATTTTTAAGCAGAGTGTAGCAAGTGCAGAGTATATATAAGAGCATCAATCAATTGCATAATTAGGTGATTATCAATATAAACTTACATAAATACATCATATATGATAACAGTGTACAATCCGTCCATATGGACATGGTCAACCCCTTAAGGACGCAAGGCGTACCTGTAGGCCCTGAGTCGGCTCCCTTTCTATAACATAGCTGGTCGGGCCCAGGCTCTAACAACGGTTGTGACCCGTGGCTAATAGCGCACGGCACTGATCGTGGTTCCGCACGCTATTAACCCTTTAGACGCGGTGTTCAAAGTTGATCGTCATGTCTAAAGTGAAAGTAAAATACTGCCGGCTAGCTCAGAGGGCTGTTCAGGACTGCCATGGCGAAATCGCGGCTTCCCGAACAGCTCGCAGAAACAAGGAGGGTCCCTACCTGCCTTCTGCGGCAGAATCATCGATCAATGGTTTCCTATGAGAAACCATTGATCAATGTAAAAGATCAGTTAGTGCAGTATTATAGCCACTAGAGGGAGCTATGACACTACAAAAAAAAAAAAAGTGGGAAAAAAAGTTAATAAAGATCATTTAACCCCTTCCCTAATAAAAGTTTGAATCACCCCTCTTTTCCCATTTAAAAAAAAAAAAACAGTGTAAATAAAAATAAACATATGTGGTAACGCCGCATGCGGAAAGGTCCGAATTATAAAAATATATCATTAATTAAACCGCACGGTCAATGGCGTACGTGCAAAAAAAAATTCCAAAGTCCAAAATAGCATATTTTTGGTCACTTTTTATATCATGAAAAAATTCATTAAAAGCGATCAAAAAGTCCGATTGATACAAAAATTTTACCACTAAAACCTTCAGATCATGGTGCAAAAAATGAGCCTTCATACCGCCCCGTACACAGAAAAATTTAAAAATTATAGGTGTCAGAAGATGACAATTTTAAACGTATACATTTTCGTGCATGTAGTTATGATTTTTTCCAGCAAGTATGACAAATCAAACCTATATAAGTAGGGGATCATTCTAATTGCATGGACCTACAGAATAAAGAGATGGTGTAATTTTTACCGAAACATTTTATTTTTCTTCAATATTGTCGCACATTTATTTATTTTTTTCGTTTTGCCGTAGATTTTTGGGTAAAATGACTGATGTCATTACAAAGTAGAATTGGTGGCGCAAAAAATAAGCCTTCATATGGAATTTTAGGTGAAAAATTTAAAGAATTATGATTTTTTAAAGGTAAGGAGGAAAAAACGAAAGTGCAAAAACGGAAAAACCCTGAGTCTTTAAGGGGTTAAATACCGCCAGCTGTTACAACTCCCCCACCTATTCCCTATCTCTCATTTTCCCTTATCTACCCTCCCCCTCCCCTTCTCTTCTTTTCTTTTCCCTTTCCATTCTTTTTTCTCCCCTCTCCTCTTCCTTTCCTCTTCCTTTCATCATTATATCCTTTATCTTCTCTCCGTCTCCTTTGTTTTTTCTTCCATTCCTTTCCTTTTCTTTCTCTGCCCATCCTATTCCCTTTTTTACTCTTCCCTTCTTTTCTCTTATTTTTCTGCATTCCTTCTTTCTCTCACCTTCTCTTTACCTTCCTTCTCCTTTCCTCTCTCATCCCTTCTGTCCCCTTCCTTCCTTTTTTTCCTCTTCCTTTCATTTCTCTTGTTTTCTTTCTCTTTCCTTCTCATTTTTTCTCTTTCCATTCTCTTTATGTTTCCCTCTTCTCTCTTCCTCTTTCTTCCCTTTCCATTCCCTTCCCTTGCATTCCCTTTGCATCCTTTGTTTCCCTTACCTTCTCTTCGCCTCCCTTATTTTTTCCTACATTACATTACTTTTCCTTCTTTGCACTTCCTATTCCCTTTTCCTCTTCCCTTCTTTTCTCCAGTTTCCCTTTCCATTCTTTCCCTTTCCATTCTTAAACCAGTGTTTTCCGACCAGTGTGCCTCCAGCTGTTGCAAAACTCCAGCTCCCAGCATGCTGGGAGTTGGAGTTTTGCAACAGCTGGAGACACGCTGGTTAGGAAACACTGGCTTAGACATTATAGAGATTCATTATAGATAGATATTTATTGTTTTCTTCCACCCCCTTTACTTTTTATTCTTTGCTCTACCTATTTCTGGTTCCTCTTCCTTTCTTTTCTCTTGTTTCCCTTTCTTTTCCTTCTTTTCTCTTGTTTCCTTTTCCATTCTTTTCATTTTCCACTACCTTCTCTTTCTATTTCTTCTTACCTCCCCCTTTCTTCCCATTTCTTCTCTTCCCTTTATATTCTTGTTATTTCCTCCTCCCTTCTCTTCCCCACTCCTCTCTTCCCTTTTCTTCTTTCCTTTCCCTTCCTTTCTTTCGCCCTTTTTCCCATTCCTTCTCTTCCCTTCCCTTGCATTCTCTCTTCATTCACTCTTTCTTTTACCTTCTCTTCACCTTCTGTTTCCTTTCTTCCTCCCTTACCTCTTCTTCTTTCCTCTCGTTTCGTCCCTCTTCTTCTTTCCTCTCCCTTCCTTTCCCCTTTCTTCCCATTCCTTTCCTTCCATTCTTTCTGCTTTCATTATTTCTCTTACCTTAACTTTACCTCCCTTTATTCCCTCTTCCCTCCCTTCCGCTTTCCTCCTTTCATTACTCTTTTTCTCTTCCCCTCTTTTCCCATCGCTGTGTTTCCTTTCCCTTCTTCTCTTCCTCTATTTTATATTACCATGTTTATCACAATCATTCTTCTTCATCATCTTCTTACCCCCCCCATCACCCCGATTCCTCGTCCATATTAATTGCTGTATTTTAATAAATTAACAAAACACATCAGAACTTGTCGCCTGATCCCAGATACAATCCATGTCTCCATCAGACGCCACCACAAGGTTTACATGTTTTCAAAGTCAACTTCAAAGCCGAGGATAAATCATAGTATTTTTTTCTTTTTCCCTTAACTCACCGACCGTTCCGTTTTTGATTTGTTATAAAGCTGCCGAAATTACATGTTTTATCATAAAAAGGATAATTCACCGCATTGCCATCTGCAACTATACGTTAAGAGTAAAATTTACAAGAGAACGATGTAAAAGGGGGAGTGTGGGATGTCATCTCCGCCGCGTCTCACATTACGATAAGGGCTTAATTTTCTTTCTGACCAAAAGGGAGAAAAAAGGAGAATTGACAGGGAGGCTTCGACACGTGCATATTAAACCTTGATATTGCGGTGACATACCTGCTTACTCGCTGTGATATGTGTATTCACGCCTCTTTCCATTTTACCAGCCATGGCTGCCTCCGTAATTACTACGTCCATTCAGGTCTTTTCATTGAAGATCATCAGTCAATCTCTTCCAACAAGGTCAAACCCAACCGATAGACATTTTATTTAATGTACAAGAAAAGGTTGTACCATGTGGGGGGGATATTCGCACCGTGGACATCAGCGCCAATCACTGTAATTTCCAGTCTCTTGGCCTCTTTATTTAGTCATGTTTGTGGAAATGGCGCGATCATACCATTATATTAATAGCCCCCGAGAATTGGCGGAACTTTTGTTGGTTGACATCTTACATCTTGTCTGCAATTTTCTTTTGTTGATCCTGATGTCATTTATGTCTTGGGATGGATTTCTTATTTTTTTAGTGTTTGGGAAGGTGGGGGGGGGAGGCTTGTTTACAGAACTTGTACAATTTTTACAGACAGAATTACGTTTATTAAAATATTTAACCTGGACCTTGAAGGTCAAGACACATGGGCCTATCTCCCTACATTGTTTAAAGGAGTTGGGCTATGATTCTATATCTGTCTCTCTCTCTCTCTCTCTCTCTCTCTCTCTCGCTCTTTTGCACATGACTGAAGCAGCCAATAGGATAATATACTTTAAAGGTGTAAACAAGGGGGCAATGGTGAGCAAAAAGGAAGGGATCAGTGTTCGCAGAAGGGTCCTTGTTCAGTTTTTTCCCCCTGGCTAGTAGATATTTGTTCTTGGAGCTGGAAATTTGAAGCACATAATGCCCTCACAACGTGGACTGGAGATGATTTCTTTGGGTCGAAATCCTCCAAACTCAAGATCTGTCTCAGGTGTGATGGAAAAAGTAACTGGAACAGGACTAGGATGAACAAGCTATAACTTATACAGGATACAGGACACTGAAGAAGCCTAAACTTAAAGTGGTTATCCAGGAAAAAAAACTTTTTTTTATATATCAACTGGCTCCAGAAAGTTAAACAGATTTGTAAATTACTTCTATTAAAAAATCTTAATCCTTTCAGTACTTTTGAGCTTCTGAAGTTTAGGTTGTTCTTTTCTGTCTAAGTGCTCTCTGATGACACGTGTCTCGGGAACCGCCCAGTTTAGAAGAGGTTAGCTATGGGAATTTGCTTCTAAACTGGGCGTTTCCCGAGACACGTGTCATCAGAGATTACTTAGACAGAAAAGAACAACCTTAACTTCAGAAGCTCATAAGTACTGAAAGGATTAAGATTTTTTAATAGAAGTAATTTACAAATCTGTTTAACTTTCTGGAACCAGTTGATATATATAAAAAAAGTTTTTTCCTGGAATACCCCTTTAAAATTAGGTGAGCTCTATTCTTTGGTGTGAACTGAGCTGAATCTAGGATAAACACTCTAGACCAGTGGTCTCCAACCTGAGGACCTCCAGATGTTACAAAACTACAACTCCCAGCATGCCCGGACAGCCAACGGCTGTCCGGGCATGCTGGGAGTTGTAGTTTTGCAGCATCTGGGGGTCCGCAGGTTGGAGACCACTGCTCTAGACTATGTACAGACACTTTTATTAACTGAATAAAGTGACTGAGTAGTCTACCCAGCAAGTGCAGAGCTGGAAGATGTTGCTCTGTCAATAGCCAGACTCAGACTGTACTGTTTTTTGGGTCCAGCCCTCTGGGGGGGGGGGGGGAGAGGGGGTTAGACTAGGGACTAGTCACAAAGCCTTTCTGGAAACCTCTGAATAGAACTTGGCTGGGGAATATGTCATGTGGCCAATGCTTTACTCATCCGAACCAGTATGCAAATATTTAACCCTTACACTTTCATAATATCACAGTGCATGCTGTTCTGGCATTGCAATACACAAAACAGCTCTGCATGTCAATTTACAGCACTCCATACAGATTAAAGGAGTACTCCAGTGCAACAAAACTTATGCCCTTTCAAAAGGATAGGGGATAAGTTTTAGATCACGGGGGTATGACTGCTGGGACCCCCGTGATCTTCTTCACGGCACCCCAGCAGTCCCCAGGAGGTGTATCGACCCCTGCAGGAAGACGCGGCCGCCCCCCCTTCCTGGGGACTGCTGGGGTGCCACGCGGGGGGGGGGAGGGGGTCGTTACCCAGTGGTCAGACCCCACTGCAATCTAAAACTTATCCCCTATGCTTTGGATAGGGCATAGGCTTTGTTGCACTGGAGTACCCCTTTAAGCAGCTTGAAAAGGATTTTTTCAACCACAAGGCAATTTTGCATATATTGTAACTGGAACACAGGTACCGGGACACTGCAGTTGGACTTGGGCTGTTTGTTTAAGGGTTAAGAGACCAAATGGGCACTTTACCTTTCCTGCGAACAGCGTGTTAAAGCCATTTTGGTTTCTCATTGCAAGCGGCAATAAATCTGATGTGTTATTTTAGGTTCAGGACTCTTTTTATAGTGATATAAAGTGCTCCTTTATTCAGGGTTCTGCCTGGAAAAGCAAAAGAAACTGAGAAAAAAAAATGCCTCCATTCGCCATCTGCTTCCTGCATAAAAAAAAAATGCACAGAGCAAATTATTAAAAGAATAATTCTAAAAGTCTGGGCTTAAATGACTTTTTAGCATCGGATTTACATTTTAAATGCATCAATTTGTAATTCTAAATGTACTGCCATAAATCTGGGAGAAATGTTTTTTAAGAGAGGAGTAAATATGCGCTGAGTGTACCTGGAGCGGCGGCGATGATTGAAATAACACAGTTCTGGTACAGGAAACAAGTTACTGTAACAAGTTCATTGGGAATGTCGCCCCCTATCTGCCATCTGAATCCTTACACTAAAATAACAAGTGTAAAAGCATTAACTACAGAATACGGCTCCAATCTGTATCCTACAGCACATCATATCTCTACCCTACAGCACATCATATCTGTATCCTACAGCACATCATATCTCTACCCTACAGCACATCATATCTGTATCCTACAGCACATCATATCTCTACCCTACAACACATCATATCTGTATCCTACAGCACATCATATCTCTACCCTACAGCACATCAAATCTGTATCCTACAGCACATCATATCTGTATCCTACAGCACATCATATCTCTACCCTACAGTACATCATATCTCTACCCTACAGCACATCATATAACTACCCTACAGCACATCATATCTGTATCCTACAGCACATCATATTTGTATCCTACAGTACATCATATCTCTACCCTACAGCACATCATATAACTACCCTACAGCACATCATATCTGTATCCTACAGCACATCATATTTGTACCCTACAGTACATCATATCTCTACCCTACAGTACATCATATCTGTATCCTACAGCACATCATATCTCTATCCTACAGCACATCATATCTCTACCCTACAGCACATCATATCTGTATCCTACAGCACATCATATCTGTATCCTACAGCACATCATATCTCTACCCTACAGCACATCAAATCTGTATCCTACAGCACATCATATCTCTACCCTACAGCATATCATATATCTCTATCCTACAGCACATCATATAACTACCCTACAGCACATCATATCTCTACCCTCCAGCACATCATATCTGTATCCTACAACACATCATATCTCTATCCTACAGCACATCATATCTCTACCCTACAGCACATCATATCTCTACCCTACAGTACATCATATCTGTATCCTACAGCACATCATATCTCTATCCTACAGTACATCATATCTCTACCCTACAGCACATCATATCTGTATCCTACAGCACATCATATCTCTACCCTACAGCACATCATATCTCTACCCTACAGCACATCATATCTGTATCCTACAGCACATCATATCTCTATCCTACAGCACATCATATCTGTATCCTACAGCACATCATATCTCTATCCTACAACACATCATATCTGTATCCTACAGCACATCATATCTCTACCCTACAGCACATCATATCTGTATCCTACAGCACATCATATCTCTACCCTACAGCACATCATATCTGTATCCTACAGCACATCATATCTGTATCCTACAGTACATCATATCTCTACCCTACAGCACATCATATAACTACCCTACAGCACATCATATCTCTACCCTACAGCACATCATATCTCTACCCTACAGCACATCATATCTCTACCCTACAGCACATCATATCTCTATCCTACAGCACATCACATCTCTACCCTACAGCATATCATATATCTACCCTACAACACATCATATCTGTACCCTACAGCACATCATATCTCTATCCTACAGCACATCATATCTCTATCCTACAGCACATCATATCTCTACCCTACTAGTGTTGCTCGCGAATATTCGCAATTCGAATATTATTCGCGAATATCGCATATTCGCGAATTCGCGAATTTCGCGAATATAGCGCTATATATTCGTAATTACGAATATTCGTTTTTTTTTTTTTTTTTTTTTTTTTTTCTTCACAGTACACATCACAGTGATCACCCCTCTCTGCTTCCAGCTTGTGTGGTGTAAAGAAGGCTGTAATACTACTGTGTGAGACTGGCGTGCGAAAATTCGCATATGCGCATATTAGCATATGCGAATTTTCACATATGCGAATTTTGTATATGCTAATTTACACATGCCAATTTTCGTATATGCGAATTTTCGCATATACGAAAATAAAACGAGAATGTAACGAATATGCGAATATTCGCGAATATATGACGAATATTCGTCCAGATATTCGCGAATATTCGCGAATTCGAATATGGCCTATGCCGCTCAACACTATACCCTACAGCACATCATATCTCTACCCTACAGCACATCATATCTCTATCCTACAGCACATCATATCTATATCCTACAGCACATCATATCTCTATCCTAAAGTACATCATATCTCTATCCTACAGCACATCATATCTATACCCTACAGTACATCATATCTCTATCCTACAGCACATCATATCTGTATCCTACAGCACATCATATCTCTACCCTACAACACATCATATCTGTATCCTACAGCACATCATATCTCTACCCTACAGCACATCAAATCTGTATCCTACAGCACATCATATCTGTATCCTACAGCACATCATATCTGTATCCTACAGCACATCATATCTCTATCCTACAACACATCATATCTGTATCCTACAGCACATCATATCTCTACCCTACAGCACATCATATCTGTATCCTACAGCACATCATATCTGTATCCTACAGTACATCATATCTCTACCCTACAGTACATCATATCTCTACCCTACAGCACATCATATAACTACCCTACAGCACATCATATCTCTACCCTACAGCACATCATATCTCTACCCTACAGCACATCATATCTCTACCCTACAGCACATCATATCTGTATCCTACAGCACATCACATCTCTACCCTACAGCATATCATATATCTACCCTACAACACATCATATCTGTACCCTACAGCACATCATATCTCTATCCTACAGCACATCATATCTCTATCCTACAGCACATCATATCTCTACCCTACAGCACATCATATCTCTACCCTACAGCACATCATATCTGTATCCTACAGCACATCATATCTGTATCCTACAGCACATCATATCTCTATCCTAAAGCACATCATATCTCTACCCTACAGCACATCATATCTATACCCTACAGTACATCATATCTCTATCCTACAGCACATCATATCTCTATCCTACAGCACATCATATCTCTACCCTACAGCACATCATATCTCTACCCTACAGCACATCATATCTCTATCCTACAACACATCATATCTCTATCCTACAGCACATCATATCTGTATCCTACAGCACATCATATCTCTACCCTACAGCACATCATATCTGTATCCTACAGCACATCATATCTGTATCCTACAGCACATCAT
Source organism: Hyla sarda (assembly GCF_029499605.1). Lineage (NCBI taxonomy): Eukaryota > Metazoa > Chordata > Amphibia > Anura > Hylidae > Hyla > Hyla sarda. The sequence continues at coordinate 15,374,081 of NC_079199.1, forward strand.
ATCTGTATCCTACAGCACATCATATCTGTATCCTACAGCACATCATATCTCTACCCTACAGCACATCATATCTCTATCCTACAGCACATCATATCTGTATCCTACAGCACATCATATCTCTATCCTACAGTACATCATATCTCTACCCTACAGCACATCATATCTCTATCCTACAGCACATCATATCTCTATCCTAAAGCACATCATATCTCTACCCTACAGCACATCATATCTCTATCCTACAGCACATCATATCTCTATCCTACAGCACATCATATCTGTATCCTACAGCACATCATATCTCTACCCTACAGCACATCATATCTGTATCCTACAGCACATCATATCTCTACCCTACAGCACATGATATCTCTATCCTACAGCACATCATATCTCTACCCTACAGCACATCATATCTCTACCCTACAGCACATCATATCTCTACCCTACAGCACATCATATCTCTACCCTACAGCACATCATATCTGTATCCTACAGCACATCATATCTCTACCCTACAGCACATCATATCTCTACCCTACAGCAAATCATATCTCTACCCTACAGCACATCATATCTCTACCCTACAGCACATCATATCTGTATCCTACAGCACATCATATCTCTACCCTACAGCACATGATATCTCTATACTACAGCACATCATATCTCTACCCTACAGCACATCATATCTCTACCCTACAGCACATCATATCTCTACCCTACAGCACATCATATCTGTATCTTACAGCACATCATATCTCTACCCTACAGCACATCATATCTCTATCCTACAGTATATCATATCTCTACCCTACAGCACATCATATCTGTATCCTACAGCACATCATATCTGTATCCTACAGCACATCATATCTCTACCCTACAGCACATCATATCTCTACACTACAGCACATCATATCTCTACCCTACAGCACATCATATCTCTACCCTACAGCACATCATATCTCTACCCTACAGCACATCATATCTGTATCCTACAGCACATCATATCTCTACCCTACAGCACATCATATCTGTATCCTACAGCACATCATATCTCTATCCTACAGCACATCATATCTCTATCCTACAGCACATCATATCTGTATCCTACAGCACATCATATCTCTATCCTACACCACATCATATCTCTACCCTACAGCACATCATATCCATACCCTACAGCACATCATATCTCTACCCTACAGCACATCATATCTCTACCCTACAGCACATCTTATCTCTATCCTACAGCACATCATATCTCTACCCTACAGCACATCATATCTCTACCCTACAGCACATCATATCTGTATCCTACAGCACATCATATCTCTACCCTACAGCACATCATATCTGTATCCTACAGCACATCATATCTGTATCCTACAGCACATCATATCTCTATCCTACACCACATCATATCTCTACCCTACAGCACATCATATCCATACCCTACAGCACATCATATCTCTACCCTACAGCACATCATATCCATACCCTACAGCACATCATATCTCTACCCTACAACACATCATATCTCTACCCTACAGCACATCATATCTCTATCCTACAGCACATCATATCTGTATCCTACAGCACATCATATCTCTACCCTACAGCACATCATATCTCTACCCTACAGCACATCATATCTGTATCCTACAACACATCATATCTGTATCCTACTGCACATCATATCTCTACCCTACAGCACATCATATCTCTATCCTACAGCACATCATATCTCTACCCTACAACACATCATATTTTATCCTACAACACATCATATCTCTACCCTACAGCACATTATACCTGTATCCTACAGTACATCATATCTCTACCCTACAACACATCATATCTGTATCCTACAGCACATCATATCTGTATCCTACAGCACATCATATCTCTACCCTACAACACATCATATCTGTATCCTACAGCACATCATATCTCTATCCTACAGCACATCATATCTCTATCCTACAGCACATCATATCTCTACCCTACAGCACATCAGATCTCTACCCTACAGCACATCATATCTCTACCCTACAGCACATCAGATCTCTACCCTACAGCACATCATATCTCTATCCTACAGCACATCATATCTCTACCCTACAGCACATCATATCTGTATCCTACAACACATCATATCTCTACCGTACAGCACATCATATCTGTATCCTACAGCACATCATATCTCTACCCTACAGCACTTGATATCTCTATCCTACAGCACATCATATCTCTACCCTACAGCACATCATATCTCTACCCTACAGCACATCATATCTCTATCCTACAACACATCATATCTCTACCCTACAGCACATCATATCTCTATCCTACAGCACATCATATCTCTACCCTACAGCACATCATATCTCTACCCAACAGCACATCATATCTCTACCCTACACCACATCATATCTCTACCCTACAGCACATCATATCTCTGCCCTACAGCACATCATATCTCTATCCTACAACACATCATATCTGTATCCTACAGCACATCATATCTCTATCCTACAGCACATCATATCTGTATCCTACAGCATATCATATTTCTACCCTACAGCACATCATACCTCTACCCTACAACACATCATATCTCTACCCTACAACACATCATATCTCTATCCTACAGCACATCCTATCTGTATCCTACAGCACATCATATCTGTATCCTACAGCACATCATATCTCTACCCTACAGCATATCATATCTGTATCCTACAGCATATCATATCTGTATCCTACAGCACATCATATCTGTTAGGATTCGGCTAGCTGGATATGGATCCTCTGTGTCAGCGAGGGATTGGCGTGGACCGTGTCGGTGGACCGGTTCTAGGGTTGCTACTGGTTTTCACCAGAGCCCGCCGCAAAGCGGGATGGTCTTGCTGCGGCGGTAGCAACCAGGTCGTATCCACCGGCAATGGCTCAACCTCGCTGACTGCTGAGAAGGCGTGGGACAGAAGGACTAGGCAGAGGCAAGGTCAGACGTAGCAGAAGGTCGGGGCAGACGGCAAGGTTCGTAGTCAATGAGGATAGCAGGAGATCTGGAACACAGGCTTTGGACAACACTAAACGCTTTCTCTGGCACAAGGCAACAAGATCCGGCAAGGAAGTGCAGGGGAAGTGAGGTAATATAGCCAGGGAGCAGGTGGAAGCTAATTAGACTGATTGGGCCAGGCACCAATCACTGGTGCACTGGCCCTTTAAATCTTAGAGAGCTGGCGCGCGCGCGCCCTAGAGAGCGGAGCCGCGTGCGCCAGAATATGACAGCCGGGGACCGGGACGGGTAAGTGGCTTGGGATGCGATTCGCGAGCGGGCGTGTCCCGCTATGCGAATCGCATCCCCATCGCGAATGTCAGTGCAGCGCTCCCGGTCAGTGGGTCTGACCGGGGCGCTGCAGAGAGGAGAACGCCGCGAGCGTTCCGGGGAGCAGCAGGGACCCGGAGCGCTCGGCGTAACAATATCTCTACCCTACAGCACATCATATCTCTACCCTACAGCACATCATATCTCTATCCTACAGTATATCATATCTCTACCCTACAGCACATCATATCTCTATCCTACAGTATATCATATCTCTACCCTACAGCACATCATATCTGTATCCTACAACACATCATATCTGTATCCTACAGCACATCATATCTCTACCCTACAGCACATCATATCTGTATCCTACAGCACATCATATCTCTACCCTACAGCACATCATATATCTACCCTACAACACATCATATCTCTATCCTACAGCACATCATATCTGTATCCTACAGCACATCATATCTCTATCCTACAGCACATCATATCTCTATCCTACAGCACATCATATCTCTACCCTACAGCACATCATATCTGTATCCTACAGCACATCATATCTGTATCCTACAACACATCATATCTGTATCCTACAGCACATCATATCTCTACCCTACAGCACATCATATCTCTACCCTACAGCACATCATATCTCTATCCTACAGCACATCATATCTCTACCCTACAGCACATCATATCTCTATCCTACAGCACATCATATCTCTATACTACAACTCATCATATCTGTATCCTACAGCACATCATATCTCTATCCTACAGCACATCATATCTCTACCCTACAGCACATCATATCTGTATCCTACAACACATCATATCTGTATCCTACAGCACATCATATCTCTACCCTACAGCACATCATATCTCTACCCTACAGCACATCATATCTCTATCCTACAGCACATCATATCTCTATCCTACAGCACATCATATCTCTACCCTACAGCACATCATATCTCTACCCTACAGCACATCATATCTCTATCCTACAGCACATCATATCTCTATCCTACAGCACATCATATCTCTACCCTACAGCACATCATATCTCTACCCTACAGCACATCATATCTCTATCCTACAGCACATCATATCTCTATCCTACAGCACATCATATCTGTATCCTACAGCACATCATATCTCTATCCTACAGCACATCATATCTGTATCCTACAGCACATCATATCTCTACCCTACAGCACATCATATCTCTACCCTACAGCACATCATATCTCTATCCTACAGCACATCATATCTCTATCCTACAGCACATCATATCTCTATCCTACAGCACATCATATCTCTACCCTACAGTACACCATATCTCTATCCTACAGCACATCATATCTCTATCCTACAGCACATCATATCTGTATCCTACAGCACATCATATCTCTATCCTACAGCACATCATATCTCTATCCTACAGCACATCATATCTGTATCCTACAGCACATCATATCTCTACCCTACAGCACATCATATCTGTATCCTACAGCACATCATATCTCTATACTACAACACATCATATCTGTATCCTACAGCACATCATATCTCTATCCTACAGCACATCATATCTGTATCCTACAACACATCATATCTCTGTCCTACAGCACATCATATCTGTACCCTACAGCACATCATATCTCTATCCTACAACACATCATATCTGTACCCTACAGCACATCATATCTCTATCCTACAGCACATCATATCTCTACCCTACAGCACATCATATCTCTACCCTACAGCACATCATATCTCTATCCTACAACACATCATATCTGTACCCTACAGCACATCATATCTCTATCCTACAGCACATCATATCTGTATCCTACAGCACATCATATATCTATACTACAACACATCATATCTGTATCCTACAACACATCATATCTCTACTCTACAGCACATCATATCTCTATCCTACAGCACATCATATCTCTATCCTACAGCACATCATATCTGTACCCTACAGCACATCATATCTCTATCCTACAACACATCATATCTGTACCCTACAGCACATCATATCTCTATCCTACAGCTCATCATATCTGTATCCTACAGCACATCATATCTCTACCCTACAGCACATCATATCTTTACCCTACAGCACATCATATCTGTATCCTACAGCACATCATATCTCTACCCTACAGCACATCATATCTCTACCCTACAGCACATCATATCTCTACCCTACAGCACATCATATCTCTACCCTACAGCACATCATATCTCTACCCTACAGCACATCATATCTGTATCCTACAGCACATCATATCTCTACCCTACAGCACATCATATCTCTACCCTACAGCACATCATATCTGTACCCTACAGCACATCATATCTCTACCCTACAGCACATCATATCTGTATCCTACAGCACATCATATCTCTACCCTACAGCACATCATATCTCTACCCTACAGCACATCATATCTCTACCCTACAGCACATCATATCTCTACCCTACAGCACATCATATCTCTACCCTACAGCACATCATATCTGTATCCTACAGCACATCATATCTGTATCCTACAGCACATCATATCTGTATCCTACAGCACATCATATCTCTACCCTACAGCACATCATATCTGTATCCTACAACACATCATATCTCTACCCTACAGCACATCATATCTCACCCTACAACACATCATATCTCTACCCTACAGCACATCATATCTCTACCCTACAGCACATCATATCTGTATCCTACAACACATCATATCTCTACCCTACAGCACATCATATCTCTACCCTACAGCACATCATATCTCTACCCTACAGCACATCATATCTCTACCCTACAGCACATCATACCTCTTTCCTACAGCACATCACATCTCTATCCTACAGCACATCATATCTGTATCCTACAGCACATCATATCTCTACCCTACAGCACATCATATCTGTATCCTACAGCACATCATATCTGTATCCTACAACACATCATATCTCTACCCTACAGTACATCATATCTCTACCCTACAGCACATCATATCTGTATCCTACAACACATCATATCTCTACCCTACAGCACATCATATCTCTACCCTACAGCACATCATATCTGTATCCTACAACACATCATATCTCTTTCCTACAGCACATCATATCTCTACCCTACAGCACATCATATCTCTACCCTACAGCACATCATATCTCTACCCTACAGCACATCATACCTCTTTCCTACAGCACATCATATCTCTACCCTACAGCACATCATATCTCTATCCTACAACACATCATATCTGTATCCTACAGCACATCATATCTGTACCCTACAGCACATCATATCTCTACCCTACAGCACATCATATCTCTATCCTACAGCACATCATATCTCTACCCTACAGCACATCATATCTGTATCCTACAGCACATCATATCTCTACCCTACAGCACATCATATAACTACCCTACAGCACATCATATCTGTATCCTACAGCACATCATATCTGTATCCTACAACACATCATATCTCTACCCTACAGCACATCATATCTGTATCCTACAACACATCATATCTCTACCCTACAGCACATCATATCTGTATCCTACAGCACATCATATCTCTACCCTACAGCACACCATATCTGTATCCTACAGCACATCATATCTGTATCCTACAGCACATCATATCTGTATCCTACAGCACATCATATCTCTATCCTACAACACATCATATCTCTACTCTACAGCACATCATATCTGTATCCTACAGCACATCATATCTCTATCCTACAGCACATCATATCTCTACCCTACAGCACATCATATCTCTACCCGACAGCACATCATATCTCTATCCTACAACAGATCATATCTCTACCCTACAACACATCATATCTCTACCCTACAGCACTTATCTGTATCCTACAGCACATCATATCTCTACCCTACAGCACATCATATCTCTGTCGTACAGTATATCATATCCTACATGACACCCCCTAACCTGAGTGAAGGAGGGTGAAACCAAAATAAAACAGCAGTAATCCTTGTGCAATCACTGTTCATTGTCCCTAATGTTCTGGAGTGTAAGCCATTGAGGTTGTCTTAACCAGTGTGTGCGAGCCACAGATATTTGCCAGAATGCTATTTCTAAATTCCCCTTAGAATGTCATCAGGACAGCCCAGTAGAGTGCCACCTACAGATGCCCCATTCCACCAACCGATGTTTTTAGAGTACCAGTCACAGATCACCCTGAGAGTGTCAGCCATAGATGTCCCATTCCAGCCACAGAGCCCCATATACTGTCAACCATAGATGTTCCTTAGATGGCTGATCTTGAAGTGCCACCAAGAAATGCCCATTAGATTGACAGCCTAAAGGCCCCTTTCTAGCCACAGATGTTCTGGCAAATGTTTTGGATGCATCACAGAGTGCCAGCAAGTGAGGCCTCCTAAAATGCCATATCTCACACACTCTGCAAAAGACGTAGCTTTTGCTTCTGCTGTTCTGTGCCAATAAATAGCCAATGTCTTAAAGGAGTACTCCGCCCCTAGACATCTTATCCCCTATCCAAAGGATAAGGGATAAGATGTCTGATCGCGGGCGTCCCACCACTGGGGACACCCGCGATCTCCCTGCTGCACCCAGCGTTCATTTAGAGCGTCTGGTGCAGCGCTTGAGGCTCGTGATGTCAGGGTCATGCCCCGCTCGTGACATCACGCCACAGCCCGTCCCATAGACTTGCATTGAGGGGGCGTGGCTGTGACATCACAAGCGGGGCATGACCCTGACATCACGAGCCTCCGCCCCACAGCGCCAGTCATCCGGAACGGAGTGAAGTTCGCTCCGTGCACTGGATGTCTGGGGTGCTGCGGCCGAGATTGTGAGGATCCCCAGCGGCGGGACCCCTGTGATCAGACATCTTAGGGGTGGAGTACCCCTTTAAGTGACATGTAAGGGCATAAGATAGGCTATTAAGAATTTCTTCTAGGGCTTTAAACCACGAGTCCTGTACCCATACTGGAGCGGCCCTAATAACATACAAAGTCTGCGATAAGAAGATCATTTTTAGTGCTGCCACCCGATCTGCCTGTGATAATGGTAATTTACACCATATATTAACTTTTTTCTTGATTTTTCCTTCAATGATTTAATATTTGAGACCATGAATGATTTACTATTTGATGTAATTTCTATCCCTAAATATTATAAGGATTCAGGCGCAAGCAGCATATTTGGCGAGTTTTATATGTCTTATACGACCGCCACGCCCCCTCCCATAGACTTATATTGACGGGGGCGGGCTGTGACGTCACGAGGGGCGGAGCCGTGATGTAACGGTGCTCCGGCCCCTGTATTGCCCGTCATTATGTGCTCTGCGCAGTAATGATAGCGGGGTGCTACAGCAGCGATCCCCGGGGTCCCCAGCAGCGGGACCCCGGCGATCTGACATCTTATCCCCTATCCTTTGGATAGGGGATAAGATGTCTAGGGGCGGAGTACCCCTTTAAGCTGTGTTTCAATTAAATTCTTCCTATCAATAATACTCAACCAATAGGGGTTTACTCAAAAATTACGTGAACATCCCAACAGCTCCCCAACAGTCATAGGGGGAGATTTATCAAAACCTGTGTAGGGGAAAAGTTGCCCAGTTGCCCATAGCAACCAATCAGATCGCTTCTTTCATTTTGCAGAGGCCTTGATAAAAATGAAAGAAGCGATCTGATTGGTTGCTATGGGCAACTCAGCAACTTTCCCTCTGGACAGGTTTTGATAAATCTCCCCCATAATCTCCACTAAACCGTGCCCAGATATTGATCTAGGGATAAGAATAAAAGGGAAAGGAGGATGGGCACTACCGAATTTTATATTTTACCTCCTGCCGGCAAAAGTACAGGATATAAACCAAAGCACCAGGAATAGTATCTTGGAACCTATGATACATTTTTACTCAAGGGACTATAGAAATATTTACGCAAATTTTAAGTCACAACAGAGAGAGCACTCATTAAAATGTTTCTTAATATTTGAGATATATTATAAAGTTTGGAATGAAATAAAATGTATTTCTGGAATGAGACAGTTTTGGATGCACGAAGATTTGAGGGAATCATAAAGTTTGTGAATTTAATAGAGGATTGGAAAAGCAATTTTAGGTTCAAAGGGGTATTGAATTTGTACATCAGCTTTATTATCAGGGGGAATGGAGACCCTTGGATTCACTGAGGGTAGAATATAATATTAGGGAAGGGAAGGAATTTTTCAACCTTAAATTAAAGGAAGCGATAGTGATAGAGATACATTTATTATAGGAACACATACATTGTTTACGTGTATTATGCAACCACAGAGCACAATGAAGTCCCTGAGGAATGTTTACAAAGGTTTACCGTATTTTTCGTCCTATAGGACGCACCGGCGTATAAGACGCACCCAATTTATAGGTGCAAAATCTAAAAAAAATACAGATTTTGAACCCAATAGTGGTCTTCAACATGCAGACCTCCGGATGTTGCAAAACTACAACTCCCAGCATGCCTTTGGCATGCTGGGAGTTGTAGTTTTGCAACATCTGGAGGTCCGTAGATTGAAGGCCACTGCATAGGAGGTAATACTCACGTGTCCCCGCCGCTCCGGACCCATCACCGCTGCCCTGGATGTCGCTCCATCGCTGTCCCCTTCGCTCCGGAACGTCTCTGCTGCTGGCCGGGTATCCTAGCTCTCCGTCGCCGCCATCACGTCGTTACGCACGCCGACGCACGTACGCGACGACGTGATGACGAGGAAGGAGAGCGCCGGCCATACAGGGGATCCCTGAACGGAGAAGACACCGAGGAGGCAGGTAAGGCCCCCCCCCCCCCCCCGCCCCGGTGTCCTGTAAGCACTAACCCGGCTATTCAGTCGGGCTGTTCGGGACCGCCGCAGTGAAATCGCACCGGTCCCGAACAGCCCGACTGAACAGCCGGGTTAGTGTCACTTTCCCTTCAGACGCGGCGGTCAGCTTTGATCGCCGCGTCTGAAGGGTTAATACAGGGCATCACCGCGATCGGTGATGTCCTGTATTAGCCGCAGGTCCCGGCCGTTGATGGCCGCAGGGACCGCCGCGATAGGTGTGTATTCGCCGTATAAGACGCACCGACTTTTTCCCCCCAAAACAAAGTGCGTCTAATACGGCGAAAAATACTGTAATTCAAGAAACATCTTCTTTATTCCAAGATCAGATTAAAAATAAATGGGAAAGAGATATAGGCCCCTGGAAGGTTCTACATTGGAGAAAGTCCTGAAAAATGTCGTGCTGGGGTCCTCAAATAAAAACATCCAGTATTTATAGTTAAATGGGAACTGTCAGATACAAAACTTCTGATATGTTGTAAAGCATGTATTTCATACTGAAAAAGCCAGTCACACAACTGCCCCCCCCCTGCCTGCTTGGACACATACTGGTCCTGCTGTGTCCATGAGTCATCACCTATGTCATGGACACACTTCCTTGATTGACAGCTGTGAGCGCAGGGCTCAGAGCTGGAGGAAAAATCCTCCCACTGTCATCTTGTGTCCCGCTACTGTCAGTGAAGACAAGCTGGGAGTTGTAGTTTTACTAATGCTAGGGGAGATGTGAGCAGACAACATACTGAGGGAGGGGGCGGAGACCTGCACAGTGAGGCCACACCCCCTCCATTTGGGAGGAATTCAGACTAGTGAGCTAAATTAAAAGTGTAATAAAATATAGAGGTGCTAGACACATAAAAATTGTATGTACCGGGTCAGGATTAGGTACTGAGTGATATATTAAAAAAAAAAAAAAATTTCGGGATCTGACGGGTACGCTTTAAGGATTGTTTATAGATTACACTACTCCCCAATGTTCCTTGAGTCGATCGGATGCAGACAAGACTCCACTTCTCCAAAGTGCTCCGAAGATAAAGAAAATGTTATACATTTGATAATAAAGCTATAAAAAGGTGAGAGGGTTCTGGGTGCACGTAGAGGACTGTCTGGGGAAAAAGTTTAAGAAGAGAATAAGTTTCGACATTATGTCGTCTATATTGGGCGATATGAATGATTTTGGGCGTTTCAAAGATCTTCTGTTGAAAGTAGTAACGCTCGCTAAATACTTGATAGTACGGAAATGGTTTGACCTTAACCCCCCCATATATTGAACAGTGGTTATGTCTGGTGAAGAGGATTAAAAGCTATGAAAGATTTAGAATGGGTAAATCAAAGAGGAAACAAAGAGAATTTGAGAGGGTATGGGGTAAGTGGTAACCTGGGTGATTACACAGAAACAGGAACTATTGTCAGGAACTTCCTATTTGGTCACGTTTAAATCATTTTTTTTTTCTTGTTTTTTCCACACAGGGAGGGGGGAGGGGGGTTACGGAATATGTATTATGTGATCTAACTTTTATTGTATGCATTAAAAAATAAATATAAAGGAATTAAAAAAAAATAATAAAAGGGCATAAGATAAGCAGACAGTTTGGGTTCAACTCCTTTTCTGTTTCTTCATGACTGTGTCCAGTGCACACAGTGAGGTCCATAAAGACATGGAGGGAGAGCGGGGCAGAAGAAAGGGACTAACATAGCCCAGAATTGCAACCCCCCTCTGACACCTACAGGATGAACTAGAACGTAGATTGTGAGCCCGAACCTCTCCTCCGACACCACGGTCTGACCTCAAAAATGATCTTCTGGATGAATAGAAAAAAAGTTCCCTGACAACTCAAAAACTCTTGTAGTCTTCCCAAAAGAGTGGAAGCTAAAATACCCGCAAACAGGGGAACAGCTCCATATTAATCCCATGGGTTTGGAGTGGGATGTCCTAAAGTGGGATGTCCTAGAGTGGGATGTCCTAAGTGGGATGTCCTAAAATCTCCAGGAGGTGGAATGTGCAGGAGTCCTAACACAAGCACAATAAATACAAAGTGCACCTGTAATAAAGTCATACTGCCTATGTAAGACATTACAGGCCTGTCACACATTATAAACAACCAGGGGTACAAACCTGTAAGTGACTTGTAAGGTGGCCCTAAAAAGAGGTTGTCAGCTTCTTAAGACTGCATTTAATTCAACAAGAAAAGTGAAATTTAACAACTTTGTAGATTAATTTCCAAAAACTTTCCAGTTAACTCCATTCAACCAGAAGGTGAGGTTATGTCTAGCGATCTTCATTATCCCGCTTATTCCCCACATGTCAGGGTGACCAGTAGTCCCGGTATTGGAACCGCTGTCCCTGCACCTTGAAAAACATTTTTGGGACACGGGAATGCCCTGGTTTTCCCACCACGCCCACAGCCGGCCCTGCAGCCACTTTAAAGGGGCACACCATCCCTAGACATCTTTTCCGCTATCCAAAGGACCCCCGCGACTTCCCTGCTGCACCCGGTGTTCGTGTAGAGCGTCCAGAGCAGCGCCAGAGGCTTGTGACGTTATGGCAATGCCTACTCGTGAGGTCACGACCACACCCCCTCAATGCAAGTCTATGGGAGGGGGCGTGATGTCCGTCACGAGCTTCTGCCCCCGCATCGCCAGTCATTTGGCACGGAGTGAAGCTCGCTCCGTGCACTGGATGTCTGGAGGGCCGCAGATGTCTGGGGAGCCCAGCCTCGGGACCCCGTCGATCAGACATCTTATCCCCTATCCTTTGGGTGGGATATAAGATGTCTAGGGGTGGAGTACCCCTTTAATATTGGAATATTGGTCTTTGTATGAACATATTACATTTATGAGGACACTGACGGCAGGGTCACCCCCCACTCACCGGTCAGCCTGATTCTAATGACGCATAAATTATCCTGAAACGGAGAGCTGTTCCAGAAAGATTTCCCTAAATCCAAATATGCAAATAATCTTCTTTGGTGCACTGTGGGTGGCCCCTAGCCCTCCTGAATGGTGTATGGTTAACACCCACCATATCAATAATCATTACTTTTCCCTTCTGCGCTACAGATGCCCAGCTACGCTGCAGGGCAGCCATGATGAGCACGTCGGAGCTAAGTGCAGAGGGGAAAGGTAATGAATATTGATGTGGTGGATGTTAACCACACAGGTGGGCGTACTGGTGCACTTTACCCCTCTGTACAGCGCATGCGCAGCTACGCTACAATCGTGCTTCGTTAGAATCAGGGTCACCCGCACCATTACCATAAATTTTTAGGGCAATAAGATATATATATATATATATATATATATATATATATATATATATAGATTTTTTTAATCTGGTCACCCTGCCTCATGGAGGTTTAGCCCATTTCTATATACATCAGAGGTGATATACCTGCATATTACAACGCTGGATGACGTAAATAGAAGAAAAGGAAAAATGAAGATTGGCGTCACAAAACCAGGAAACCAGAGCAAAGGTAAGTGATGTCAAAGTGTCTTCATTTCCATGTTTTAGGAATGGGACGACCCCTTTAAAGGGGTATTCCAGGATTTTTTTTCTTCATCCTTTGAGTCCATGATGCCTAGTTATGATACTTTGTAATTCGCTTCTATTACCTCTGTGTGCCGCATTGTCCCATTTGCATGCATAGGACTCACACCTGGAAGCGCTGTGGTACGAGTCTTTTTATTTTACTGTTACCTCTGACCTTTCCCAGCATTCCATGCGGCCAAAGACAATATGTCATAAGTCACATGGTCTAAAGGGGCATGGCTATGCTGAAGTGGATAAAAGGGATTTAGTGAAGTAATGCTATCCACCCACTGCAGCATAGCCACACCCCCATGGAGACCATGTGACTTATGACATATTGTCTCACGAAATGCTGGAAAAAGACAACAGTAAGAACCTTTTAAAAGGGGTTGATATGGCCTCTGGTGTCTTTCTGAAGTCTCCACACCGAGTGACATGAGCCACCATCTTCCCCATATCACAGAGTAACTTTTAAGATAGAGATGTGTGGTAAACTTCTGAAGAAAAGATGTGAGGTAAGGATGTGTGGTAAAGTTATTAGGTGAAGTTAAGAGGTAAAATTGTGAGGTAAAGATGTGAGGTAAAGATGTGAGGTAAAGATGTGAGGTAAAGTTGTGAGGTAAAGATGTGAGGTAAAGATGTGAGGTAAAGTTGTGAGGTAAAGATGTGAGGTAAAGTTGTGAGGTAAAGATGTGTGAAAAAGTTGTGAGGTGTAGATCTGGTGTAAAGTTGTGAAATAAAGTAGTGAGGTAAAGTTGTGAGGTAAAGATGTGAGGTAAAGTTGTGAGGTAAAGTTGTGAGGTATAGTTGTGAGGTGTAGATCTGGGGTAAAGTTGTGAAATAAAGTTGTGAGGTAAAGTTGTGAGGTAAAGATCTGGGGTAACGTTGTGGGGTAAACATGTGAGGTAAAGTTGTGAGGTAAAGTTGTGAGGTAAAGATGTGAGGTAAAGATGTGAGGTAAAGTTGTGAAGTAAAGATGGAAGGTGAAGTTGTGAGGTAAAGTTGTGAAGTAAATATGGAAGGTAAAGTTGTGAGGTAAAGATGTGAGATAAAGTTGTGAGGTAAAGTTGTGAGGTAAAGATGTGAGGTAAAGATGTGAGGTAAAGTTGTGAAGTAAAGTTGTGAGATAAAGATGTGTGAAAAAGTTGTGAGGTATAGATCTGGGGTAAAGTTGTGAAATAAAGTTGTGAGGTAAAGATCTGAGGTAACGTTGTGGGGTAAAGATGTGAGGTAAAGTTGTGAGGAAAATTTGTGAGGTAACAAAGTAAGGTAAAGATGTGAGGTAAAGATGCAAGGTAAGGTGAAGTTGCGAGGTAAAGATGTGAGGTAAAGTTGTGAGGGTAAAGATGTGAGGTAAAGTTGTGAGGTAAAGATGTGAGGTAAAGTTGTGCGCTAAAGATATGAGGTAAAGTTGTGAGATAAAGATGTGCGGTAAAGTTGCGAGGTATAGATGTGAGGTAAAGATTCGAGGTAAAGATGTGAGATAAAGATGTGAGGCAAAGATGAGAGGTAAAGATGAGAGGTAAAGATGTGAGGCAAAGATATGAGGTAAAGTTGTGAGGTAATGTTGTGAGGTAAAGTTGTGAGGTAAAGTTGCGAGGTAATGTTGTGAGGTAATGTTGTGAGGTAAAGTTGTGAGGTAAAGATGCGAGGTAAAGATATGCAGTAAAGTTGTGAGGTAAAGTTATGATGTAAAGATGCAGCATGTGATGCCTTTGAGAGATTCAGGTGTAATGTAACACAACCAGAGGTGCACATAAATTCTGGCTGACATGTGAAGGGTTTTACACAGTGAAGGGTTTACACTGTTTAAGGGTGAAAAAAACAACATGAAGAATGCAAACCCACAGTATGGATAAATTCCCCCCACTGTCTCTGGCTGCACGGAATGCTGAGAAAGGTCAGAGACAACATCATGTCATACCCCTTTAACTACCTCCCCACCACTTTCCAAGTAGACTGATCATACAGTGTTTTCCAAAAAAGGGTTCCCCCAGCTGTTGTAAAACTACAACTCCCAGCATACCCAGACAGCCGAATGCTGTCTGGGCATGCTAGGAGTTGTAGTTTTGCAACAGTTGGATGCCCCCTAGTCGAGAAACGCTGCCCTTACTATGTCCGTTCTTTGTACCATGTACAGGAGAAGAATAATGATTGTACCCATTAATATACATCAAGGACAATAAAGTGATGCACACCCTATACAATGAGGGATCAGAGGCCTGGAGCAGATACAATGTAGATTTCACTAATGTATCCACCTGATTACCCCCAATCCACAAGATGATAAGGACTGTGGGTGGGACCGTACACAATGGGTCCTAGCACCACATTAACACCTCCACGTGCCAGTGTTTACTGAGCACCACCCGAGCCCTGTCTGGGGATGAAGGGAACCTGATCTGTTGTTGGATTTGTGGCTTTGTCTATTACACTTCGTGTTTGCAAAAACAAAACAAAAAAAACATCAGTGCTGCCATTATTAACATGTAAAAAGCTGTGCAGAGTGTCGGGGGGTCTTGTGTTGCACCTCACTCCTCAAAAATGTTTCCCACCTAATCTCCTACAACATACCTAACTCCCTACAACACATCTAACCCCCTTCTCTTTCTCAAGTGATTAAAAAAAAGTCTCTGCAGATTATGGTAAAATGATCAAAAATTCCAAAAAAGGCCAATGCAATCATAAACCCCTAAGGCCACGTTCATATGGTGGAAATTCCGTGAGGACTTGAATTCAACGGGATTCTGCTGCTCTGTACACGGCGGAATTTCCATGCCAGATGTTTCCGGCATGGAAATTCCTTTTTCCGTGTCCGCACACTGAATGAATCCGTTCATTTTTTTGTGCAGATTCCGCACGGAATGCATAACTGTCTATTTAGACGGCGCATTCCGTGCAGTCCTAGCGCCGGCAGATTCTTCCGGTGGCCCGCACTGTACAGAATTTCCGCACCGAGATCACACATTCCGCTGTGTGAATGCGGCCTAACTGTGCTTTAGAGCTGGTTCGGGGGTTATTCTTAGGCCTCGCTCACACTGTGTTCCGTTGCAGCAGAGTCCCATTGTTTTTAATGGGATTCTGCTGCACCCTTCAGATGGCTGAATTTCCTCACCGGAAACATCTGCCACAGAAATACTGATTCCGGCCTCCGCAGAAATTTTAAGTGTGTGTACCTGATTACATGGAACTGCAACGCCACTCGTCTACTGGTCCAAGCATACTACCCTATGGGCGCCACACATTCAATTCAATGGAACTGAGCTACAATACCACACACAACCTGAGGACAAGAGTGGCGCTTTGTTTTTGCCAATCCTGCATTACTCCTTTAGGGCAGGGTCACACGTAACGGATCCGCAATGTAAAATACGCTGCAGATCCGTTACGTGTGACCCTACCCTTAAAGATTCTTAGACTACCATGACTCTGGGTGATGGATAGCCCCCCATTTCCCCATAAATGCCTTAAGACACCACCTTGCCCAATGGGCGCCGACATAAAGGCAAATTTGTACAAAACCTGAAAATAAAGCAACTGCATTCATGTATGGAACTAAACAAGATTGTTTAGGTATCCCGCTTTTCCAGACCCCTGAATGCATCCCCTTATTCCCATACCATGGCATGTGTAGTCAGCTTTGCCATTCAGGGTTGGGCTTGGATGATGCAATGGTGGCCATGGACAATATTGGCCAGAAGACGAAATTTATCAAAACCTGTGCAAAGGAAAAGTTACCCAGTTGCCCATAGGAACCAATCAGATCACTTCTTTCATTTTGCAGAGGCCTTGTTTAAAATGAAAGAATGAGCTGATTGGTTGCTATGGGCAACTGGGCAACTTTTCCTCTGGACAGGTTTTGATAAATCTCCCCCAAAGGGTTGGAGATTCATCAAAACTTGCAAAGAGGAAAAGTCGACCAATTGCCCATAGCTACCAATCAGATACAGTCATGGCCGTAAATGTTGACACCCCTGAAATTTTCTAGTATATCTCACAGAAAAGGATTGCAGTAACACATGTTTTGCTATACACATGTTTATTCCCTTTGTGTGTATTGGAACTAAACCAAAAAAGGGAGGAAAAAAGCAAATTGGACATAATGTCACCAAACTCCAAAAATGGTCTGGACAAAATTATTGGCACCCTGAACTTAATATTTGGTCGCACACCCTTTGGAAAAAATTACTGAAATCAGTCACTTCCTATAACCACCAATAAGCTTCTTACACCTCTCAGCCGGAATGTTGGACCACTCTTCCTTTACAAACTGCTCCAGGTCTCTTATTGGAAGGCGCCTTTTCCCAACAGTAATTATAAGATCTCTCCCCAGGTGTTCAATGGGATTTAGATCTGGACTCATTGCAGCCACTTCAGAACTCTCCAGCGCTTTGTTGTCATCCATTTCTGGGGCTTTTTGACGTATGTTTGGGGTCATTGTACTGCTGGAAGACCCAAGATCTCGGACACAAACCCAGCTTTCCGACACTGGGCTGTACAGTGCGACCCAAAATCCATTGGTAATCCTCAGATTTCATGATGTCTTGTACACATTCAAGGCCCCCAGTGCCAGAGGCAGCAAAACAACCCAAAACATCACTGACCTCCACCATATGTCACTGTAGGTACTGTGCTCTTTTCTTTGTAGGCCTCATTCCGTTTTCGGTAAACAGTAGAATGATGTGCTTTACCAAAAAGCTCTATCTTGGTCTCATCTGTCCACAAGATGTTTTCCCAGAAGGATTTTGGTTACTCAAGTTCATTTTGGCAAAATGTAGTCTTGCTTTTTTATGTCTCTGTGTCAGCAGTGGGGTCCTCCTGGGTCTCCTCTATAGTGGGGTCCTCCTGGGTCTCCTCCATAGTGGGGTCCTCCTGGGTCTCCTCCATAGTGGAGTCCTCCTGGGTCTCCTCCACAGTGGGGTCCTCCTGGGTCTCCTCCATAGTGGGGTCCTCCTGGGTCTCCTCCATAGTGGGGTCCTCCTGGGTCTCCTCCATAGTGGGGTCCTCCTGGGTCTCCTCCATAGTGGGGTCCTCCTGGGTCTCCTCCATAGCGTTTCATTTCATTTAAATGTTCACGGATAGTTCACGCTGACACTGATGGTCCGAGCCTGCAGGACAGCTTGAATATCTTTGGAACTTGTTTGGGGCTGCTTATCCACCATCCGGACTATCCTGCGTTGACACCTTTCATCAATTTTTCTCTTCCGTCCACGCCCAGGGAGATTATCTACACTGCCATGGGTTGCAAACTTCTTGATAATGTTGCGCACTGTGGACAAAGGCAAATCTAGATCTCTGGAGACTGACTTGTAACCTTGCAAAGACAAATGCAAAGACAAAGTGAACTTCTCTCCTTTTTAAATTCTTTCAGGTGTGATTTTTATATTGCCCACACATGTTACTTGCCCCAGGGGAGTTTAATGGAGCATCACATGCTTGAAACAAACTTATTTTTTCCACAATTTTGAAAGGGTGCCAATAATTTTGTCCAGCCCATTTTTGGAGTTTGGTGACATTATGTCCAATTTGCTTTTTTCCCTCCCTTTTTTGGTTTAGTTCCAATACACACAAAGGGAATAAACATGTGTATAGCAAAACCTGTGTTACTGCAATCCTTTTCTGTGAGAAATACTTCATTTTCTTGAAAAATCTCCGGGGTGCCAACATTTATGGCCATGACTGAAGCTTCTTTCATTTCTAAAAAGGCCTCTGAAAAATAAATGAAGCGATCTGATTGGTTGCTATGGGCAGCTGGTTATCTTTTCCTCAGCATGGGTCCTGATGAATCTCCCCCCCTAAATCTATGAGGGCGGAGCTAAAGCATCGCCTATAGACCGCGCCGAAGTCGTCTGCTTTATTTTAACATGCTGGCGTGGAGTCCATTAAGAAACTTGTTGATTCCACCTCTGACATCCGTCCCGCTTTGAGTGATGGGATTTAGGGGTTTCTGTTGCTTTTATGCTGTTTGGTGTAATGTATCATAAATGGAGCTGTTGATGGACAGGAGTCAGGGCTGTGTAACGCAGAGCTATAAGGCGCGGGCAGGCGCGTCGAGCTGCGGGTCTTTCATCTTCCATGTTTGTTGGAATATGCTGAGTCTTGGGTAAACTTTTTCCAAACAGAGTGAAACGCGTTAGTCACCTGTCACCGAGGTGGTGCCAGCCAAAGGGTGCGAAGGAGCCGACGCCGGCCGGGGCTGATAAATGATGTCACGTGACCATCTCACAGGACCCATGGCAGTGGTCTCCTAACTGCGGATCGGCAGATGTTGCAAAACTACAACTCCCAGCATGCCCGGACAGCCGTTGGCTGTCCGGGCATGCTGGGAGTTGTAGTTTTGTCACATCTGGAGGACCACAGTTTGGAGACCACTGGTCTATGTTTACATAAGGCCACGTGTGGCCGAATAGCAAAGTTTTTTGATTTTTGTGGTTTGTCGACAAACCAGCGATGGCCCAATCATCAGTGAGTGCTGGGTCCCATTTCACTAAGTGTCCCATGTAATAGGGAAAGCAGAGCATTATGGGAAATCCCTCTATTCTGTGTAGTAGGTTTCTAGTTGTATCTATCTACATCTGTTACATCTGCCTATCTATCTATTATCTATTAATCTATTTATCGCTCTAGTGTTCTATTATCTCTTTTTTTTCTCTCATATCTATTCATTTGTCTATCTCCTATCTATCTCATATCTATCTATCTCATATCTATCTATCTATATATCTATCTTATATCTATCTATCTCCTATCTATCTCATATCTATCTATCTATATATCTATCTCATATCTATCTATCTATCTATATTTCTATCTTATATCTATCTATCTATCTCCTATCTAGCTCATATCTATCTCATATCTATCTATCTATCTCATATCTATCTATCTATCTCATATCTATCTATCTATCCATCTTATATCTATCTATCTCATATCTATCTATTATCTATCTTATATCTATGTATATAACTATCTGTCTATCTATCTCATATCTATCTATCTATCTCATATCTATCTCATATCTATCTCATATCTATCTATCTCATATCTATCTATCTATCTATCTCATATCTATCTCATATCTATCTATCTCATATCTATTTCATCTCTATCTATCTCATATTTTCTATCTGTCCAGCATAAGAGAAACAATTAGACTGCAGTCCTAATCCAGAACATAAATATTTTATTAGTTTATTTTGCAGTATTATTGTCTGAATTACACATGTCTATCTTATATCATAAAGTATATAAATAGTAAAATATAAACAATAATAGGGATCAGATATAATAAAAGTAATATAGTAATATAACATCATAGGTAACTGCTTGCTCTCCGCTGTGATGGATAGAAATAAGATAGATAGATAGATAGATAGATAGATAGATAGATAGATAGATAGATATGAGATAGATAGATAGATAGATAGATAAGAGATAGATAGATAGATAGATAGATAGATAGATAGATAAGAGATAGATAGATAGATAGATAGATAGATAGATATGAGATAGATAGATAGATAGATATGAGATAGATAGAAGATAGATATGAAATAGATAGACAGACAGATAGATAGATAATTAACAGATAGATAGATATGAGATAGATAGATAGATAGATAGATAGATAGATATGAGATAGATAGATAGATATGAGATAGATAGATATGAGATAGATAGATAGATATGAGATAGATAGATAGATAGATAGATAGATAGATAGATATGAGATAGATAGAGATAGATAGATAGATATTAGACAGATAGATATGAGATAGATAGAAATGAGATAGATATTAGATAAATAGATAGATAGATAGATAGATAGATAGATAACAGCTTCTCTCAGTGTATGTATATGTGTCTCTCCTCATTTATACAGTAATGTGTTGTTATTATTATTATTGTAGAAGTTTTGTTCTTCTTCCCATCACAGATAAAACCATAACTCTCATTATCCTCATATGTTCCCTAATATGAGGGATTATAGGGGCGGCAGGCGCAGAGATGTCGCAGAATCAATGCTCGGACCAGGCGCAGCTTTGCGCCCCAGCTGGGATTGTTACTGCTAAGATTTGATCGCTTAGCAACCATTATCTGCGCCGCGCGGCCGATTTATTCCTCACATTCGTCTCCTTTGTGTCCCAGGGAGAACTTATTACCGGGATCTCTGATATCTGATTGATATACAACTTATTAGAGACCAGATGGATGAAAATTATCACGATTAGATGTGTAATGTGGACTGCAAGCTGAGGAATGACTGCTGGTGAGACACTACAACTCCCAGCATGCTCCAACCGCCGCCTCCAGATGGGAGAAAAAGACATTCTGGGAGTTGTAGTTCCACAAGTGCTAAGAAGCGTCAGTCTGCAGACAGATGTTGTAGATAGTGATCTGTGTGGACTGATACATTGTATCCATCATTACAGGTGTATATATGACTAGGCTGAGTATATAGGTGTATACAGGGGCTCCGGAGGATGAAGGGCTCTATACTATCATCTCTATATACTCCGGGTGTATACACCGACAATACTGCTGATCTCTCATACACGGGGTCATATTTATAAATTCACAAAGTTATTGTGGAAAAACAGAAGATAAACGAATGTAACATAACAGGACTGTTCCCACAATCAATCGGAATAATTAACACTTTACATAAATAAATAAAATAAATGATTCCAACAAATAAACATTTATAAGTTTATGAATTGATCTATGGTATAGACTTACCGTTTTATGTTGTCTATTTATCTATGTATTTACTCTCTATCTATTTATCTATCTCATATCTATCTATCTATCTCATATCTATCTATCTATCTATCTCTCATATCTATCTATCTCCTATCTATCTATCTCTCATATCTATCTATCTATCTCATATCTATCTCTCTTTCTCTCTCTCATATCTACCTATCTATCTCCTATCTATCTATCTCATATCTATCTCTCTCTCTCATATCTATCTATCTATCTATCTATCTCATGTCAATCTATCATCTATCTATCTCATATCTATCATCTATATATCTATCATCTATCTCATATCTATCTATCTCATATCTATCTATCTATCTATCTATCTATCTATCTCATATCTATCTATCTCATATCTATCTATCTATCTCATATCTATCTATCTATCTATCTCATATCTATCTATCTCCCATCTATCTAACTATCTATCTATCTATCTCATGTCAATCTATCATCTATCTATCTCATATCTATCATCTATATATCTATCATCTATCTCATATCTATCTATCTCATATCTATCTATCTTTATCGTTTTACTCTCTATCTATCTTTCTATTTATCCATCTGTCTCAGATCTCTCTCTCTCTCTCTCTCTCTCTCTCTCTCTCATATCTATTTACTCTCAATCTATCCCATCTATCTATCTATCTATCTATCTCCTAATTATCTATCTGTCTATGTATCTATCTCCCATATATTTCCTAGCTATCTGCCTATTTATCTATCTATCTCATAATTATCTATTTATCTATCTATCTCCCATATATTTCCTATCTATCTGCCTATTTATCTATCAGTCTTGATCTCCATCTTTCCTCCACACCCCCCCCCTCCCCCATCACAATCTAATACTAATAATTCCCCTATATACAGATGAGATGTATACAGCAGGTCGGGGGTAGAGGGGACATCTTTCACCACTTCTCCAGACTAATGCCGCTGATTTCCATTATTTTGCGGCCGCGATGATTTGTTCCGTGTAAACAGAGACTAATAGTTTGTTGTGATTTGTTCTGTACAATTTCCTCGTCCTCTGATAAGTCTCTGATGGGTAAACAGTGTAATGTCATTGTGTCCCCTCCTGTGGATTGTAGGAGCAGCCGTGACCATCCGAGGCTGCAGCAAATCACCCAGACAGTCAGCCCCAATCCCTAATAAATGCAAAATACTCTGCAGCCCCGGCAGCATCATCTCCCCTATTAACCACCTATCACTCACTTATTGTCACCTCATTGATGACCCCCCGGATCCTTCATCACCCCCGAAACGCGTGAATTCAGTTCGCGGCTCATTATCGCGCGTCTAATGGTTTTAGGCGATTTATTAATATATTCTCCCATCAGCAGCCTATCGATCTGCACCGATAACATTGTGTGCATCAGGTCAGATTAATCCTGATCCTTCCTAGCTTTAAAGAACTGAGGATAGTGTTTCTCAACCAGGGTGCCTCCAGCTGTTTGCAAAACTACAACTCCCAGCATGCCCGGACAGCCAAAGGCTGTCCGGGCATGCTGGGAGTTGTAGTTTTGCAACAGCTGGAGGCACCCTGGTTGGTAAACACTGACTTAGTCAAATAAACCCCCGAAACGCGTGAATTCAGTTCTGGCTAATTATTGCGAGTCTAATGGTTTTAAGCGATTTATTAATATATTCTCCCATCAGCAGCCTATCGATCTGCACCGATAACATTGTGTCCATCAGGTCAGATTAATCCTGATCCTTCCAAGATTTAAAGAACTTAGTATAGTGTTTCCCAACCAGGGTGCCTCCAGCTGTTGCAAAACTACAACTCCCAGCATGCCCCTCATTGATGACCCTCCCCCCATATATATTAAGAGTGCCTCCAGCTGTTGCAAAACTACAACTCCCAGCATGCCCAGACAGCCGACAACTTTAGAATAGTGGTCTCCAAACTGTGGACCTCCAGCTGTTGCAAAACTACAACTCCCAGCATGCCCCTCATTGATGACCCCCCCTCCGATATATATTAATAGTGCCTCCAGCTGTTGCTAAACTACAACTCCCAGCATGCCCAGACAGCCAACCACTTTAGAATAGTGGTCTCCAAACTGTGGACCTCCAGCTGTTGCAAAACCACAACTCCCAGTATGCTCCTCATTGATGACCCCCCCCCCCATATATATTAAGAGTGCCTCCAGCTGTTGCGAAACTACAACACCCAGCATGCCCAGACAGCCAACCACTTTAGAGTAGTGGTCTCCAAACTGTGGACCTCCAGCTGTTGCGAAACTACAACTTACATCATGCCCCTCATTGATGACCCCCCCCCCATAAATATGAAGAGTGCCTCCAGCTGTTGCGAAACTACAACTCCCAGCATGCCCAGACCACTGACAACTTTAGAGTAGTGGTCTCCAAACTGTGGACCTCCAGCTGTTGCGAAACTACAACTCCCATCATGCCCCTCATTGATTACCCCCCCATATATATTAAGAGTGCCTCCAGCTGTTGCAAAACTACAACTCCCAGCATGCCCAGACAGCCGACAACTTTAGAGTAGTGGTCTCCAAAGTGTGGACCTCCAGCTGTTGCAAAACTACAACTCCCGGCATGCTGGGAGTTGTAGTTTTGCGACAGCTGGAGGCACCCTGTTTGGGAAACACTGACTTAGTAATATATATATATATATATATATATATATATATATATATATATATATATATATAATTTTTTTTTCTATGTTTGTTAAAAATTCCAAATCAAATCTGTTTAAAATAAAATAACAAAACAATTATTTATACAGCAAGGGACTCACCTTGTGAGGATGTGGTCACTACTCCGCGGCAGGTGAAGGGTTAACAGGGCTTACGGGACAGGGAAGTAGCACCCATTAATCCCCCCATTACATACAATGAATGGGTTTATAGCCCCCGATGTGAGCACAATGGTATTAATCAGATTATATGGAGCAGCAATTAGCTCCCAGGGCTGAGGAGGAGAAGACTAAAGGAGTGGATTAGATTGATTTCATTAAATCCCAATATACAGATGAGTCTCAGCTCACCCCACTGGGCTGTGCCCCCTCCCCCTGCCAGCCCTGGCCCTGGTGCTGCTGCTGTATAGGGTCTGCTCCAGGGTGACGTGGTGGGTGTATATAAGCTGCACACACATGGGATGGGGCTGGAGAAAGTTTGCAGGAAGGAGACAGGACAAGTTACAGATCACAGATCCCTCCCGATCCCCCCCAAACTGAGGATTTCTGGTCCATTCCTGAGGAGCCCCCCATAAGAACCCTGTGACCCGTCTGTTTCCCTGGCACACAGCCCTGTGGAATGCCCTCTGGCATGTTCAGCATTGACAACATATTGGCAGCCAGGCCTCGGTGTAAGGAGTCGGTCCTGATCCCACAGAATGGACCTGTGCTCTTCTCCGGTCTGGGGGAGTCGCTTTATGGGGGCGCAGACTACGGATTCTATAACAGGGCAGTGGCCCCTACATCTGCCCTACAGGCCGTCAATGGATCTAGGCTGGGGTTCAACAACTACTATTATGGACAGTTACATGTACAGGCTCCTGTGGGCCCCTCCTGCTGTGGAACCATGCAACCTCTGGGGGCCCAACAATGCTCGTGTGTATCTACAGCCACAGGTAAAGAAGAGTCTATCTATCCATCTATCTATCTATCTCATATCTATCTATCTCATATCTATCTATCTCATATCTATCTATCTATCTCATATCTATCTATCTATCTATCTATCTATCTATCTCATATCTATCTATTTATCTATCTCATATCTATTAATCTATCTATCTATCTCATATCTATCTATCTCATATCTATCTATCTATCTCATTATCTATCTATCTATCTCATACCTATCTACCTCATATCTATCTATCTATCTATCTATCTATCTATCTATCTATCTCATATCTATCATCTATCTATCTCATATCTATCTATCTATCTATCTCATATCTATCTATCTCATATCTATCTCTCACTCTCTATCTATCTCATATATATCTATCTATGTATCTCATATCTATCTATCTATCTATCTGTCTGTCTGTCTGTCTGTCTGTCTATCTATCAATCTATCTCATATCTATCCATCTGTCTATCTGATATCTTTTTATCTATCTATCTATCTATCTATCTATCTATCTGTCTGTCTATTATCTATCTGTTTGTCTATCTATCTCATATTTATCTATCTTATATCTTTCTATCGATCCATCTATCTACCTGTCTATCTATCTATCTATCTATCTATCTATCTATCGGTCTGTCTGTCTATCTATATCTTATCTATCTCATGTCTATCTATCTATCTATCTATCTATCTCTCTCATATCTATCTATCTATTTCATATCTATCTATCTATCTATCTATCTCATATCTATCTATCTCATATCTATCTATCTACTCCTATAAAGTAAATAAAGTAGGTGTCTTTATTCACATGATGTGATGCGATCTTTCATTTTGCCCACGAAGCCATTTTAGAGACAGAAGTGCTGCTCTTTTTTGGAGTTTTTATCTATCTTTCTGCTGTTCGTCCTCTATATCCCTATTTTTTCACTATAATATTTACTTTCAGTGATGATCTCTATTTGTATTCTTATACTTTTTATACTTTTCCTATCACTCTAGTTATGTAGCACTTTCTCCAGTATAGTCGGGAGTTTCTATATAATGTATCTGATCCCTGATACAATTATTCCTTACAATGAGGCTGAGTAGGAAACATTTCACTTTCGTTCTATCTACGCAGAAAAAAGTAAAGATCCCATAAAGATCCCATAAGAATTCCCTAACACCTAACAGAGCACAATGTACAAGCTGCCACCCATGAGCCCCATACAGTACACAAGAGAGCAGGGTGTCGGGTCCTTACATTGTGTTTATTTATATTTCTTACTTTGCTTGAATACACCAGTATTTAATAACAACATAATAATAATTATTATCATTATAACAATAGTAAGTCAGATAATCATAGGAATACAATATCAATAATCATTATCATCACAGTATTAACTGATATTAATAATAAATAACATTGTACATTTAGCTTTACTATTCAGGAAAAGTTCTGAAGCATAATATATATATAATCAATTTTCCTGTAACCAATGTGCATCATATATACACAATGTGCATGATGTATACACAATGTGCATGATGTATACACAATGTGCATGAATTTCTAAGTCAACATAATATCACATCATATATGAGTGTTATAGAAAGTGATTATACTCAGAGATTTCATTATAGTTTCAAAGTTATTGAAACATTTCAGGGAAATCTAAAAAATTTCTTTGTAGAATAATTTGATGCACAATAATAAGAATTGAAGCATAATAATAATAATAATGTCATTATTATTATTGAGATCAGTTATATCAATTCAATGAAGCACATCAGTCATTTTAATTTTCATAAAGTATGATATTATTATACATAAATAAACAGTAATCTGTGGGATCATAATGATGATAATTATAATCCTCATCATAATAATATAGATGTAATAATACTTTATAACAATTAAACAACTTAAAGCAGAAGATATTATTAATATAACTTATTACAGTATATGACACTTTTTACACTGTCATTATCTATCTATCACATATCTATCTATCTTTCTCATATCTATCTATCTGATATCTATCTATCTATCTCATATCTATCTATTTCATATCTATCTATCTATTTATCTATTTCATATCTATCTATCTATCTTTCTCATATCTATCTATCTCATATCTATCTATCTATCTATCTATCTATCTATCTATCTGATATCTATCTATCTATCTCATATCTATCTATCTATCTATCTATCTATCTTTTATCTATCTATCTAGCTATCTATCTATCTATCTCATATCTATCCATCTGTCTATCTATCTTTTATCTATCTATCTCATATCTATCCCATATCTATCTATCTATCTATCTATCTATCTATCTATCTCATATCTATCTATTTATCTATCTCATATCTATCTATCTTTCACATATCTATCTATCTCATATCTATCTATCTATCTATCTATCTCATATCTATCTATCTACGGTATCTATCTCATATCTATCTATCTATCTATCTCATATCTATCTATCTATCTATCTATCTATCTCATATCTATCTATCTACGGTATCTATCTCATATCTATCTATCTATCTATCTATCTATCTCATATCTATCTATCTATCTATCTATATATCTATCTCATATCTATCTATCTATCTATCTATCTATCTATCTATCTATCTATCTCATATCTATCTATCTATCTATCTATCTATCTATCTCATATCTATCTATCTCATCTCTATCTATCTATCTATCTCATATATATCTATCTATCTATCTCATATCTATCTATCTATCTCATATCCATCTATCTCATATCTATCTATCTATCTATCATCTATCTATCTATCTATCGATCGATCAGGTTGTGTGGAGCTTATATCAATAATCAATACAGTGAAGTTATTATAGTGCAGGGTCTGGGGCGGTCAGGGGCAGTTATATGGGACAATTACAGGACGGGGCAGTTATATGGGACAATTACAGGACGGGGCAGTTATATGGGACAATTACAGGACGGGGCAGTTATATGGGACAATTACAGGACGGGGCAGTTATATGGGACAATTACAGGACGGGGCAGTTAAATGGGGCAATTACAGGACGGGGCAGTTATATGGGACAATTACAGGACGGGGCAGTTAAATGGGGCAATTACAGGACGGGGCAGTTATATGGGACAATTACAGGACGGGGCAGTTATATGGGACAATTACAGGACGGGGCAGTTATATGGGACAATTACAGGACGGGGCAGTTATATGGGGCAATTACAGGACGGGGCAGTTATATGGGGCAATTACAGGACGGGACAGTTATATGGGACAATTACAGGACGGGGCAGTTATATGGGACAATTACAGGACGGGGCAGTTATATGGGACAATTACAGGACGGGGCAGTTATAGGATAAGCAGGGCCGGGACAAGGCAATTACAAGACGGGGCAGATTGATATATATAGGGGCACTGGGCAGTTATAGGAAAGGGGCAGTTATAGGATGTGGGGCATTTATTGGAGGTGCAGTCGAAGGGTGAGGCATTACAGGCCCCAGTCACTAACTGTCCTCTATCTCCCCCAGGTTATGAAGGGGCAGGCTCGGTGTTGATGCCCCCAGTGCCCCCACAGATGTTGCCCTATATGAATGTGGGCACATTGTCCCGGACAGAACTCCAGCTCCTTAACCAGCTGCACTGCAGGAGGAAGAGGAGGCACAGGACCATCTTCACGGATGAGCAGCTGGAGGCGCTGGAGAACCTATTCCAGGAGACCAAGTACCCAGATGTGGGCACCAGGGAGCAACTGGCCAGGAGGGTTCACCTCCGGGAGGAGAAGGTGGAGGTGAGTCCCAGAGTCCTCAGCCTGTAGATTAACCCATGAACTGTCAGCACCCTCATGGCACTAGTCATTCAACCAGGGGATTGTGCCATACTGTGCCAACTCTGAGAAGCCCATACAATGCCATCCCAGTGTGTTACATACTTTTTTTTTTTTTACCACTTTAGCAGTGTTTCCAAACCAGGGTGCCTCCAGCGGTTGCAAAACTACAACTCCCAGCATGCCCAGACAGCCTTTCGCTGTCTGGGCATGCTGGAAGTTGTAGTTTTGCAACAGCTGGAAATCCATTGGTTGGGAAACACTTCACTGTAACTTTCTTGCTAAAAAACTGCCCAAGGATGGTAAGAATTGAATGCATTGTCATCTGCTAGAATAGAATTTATTCTACAATAATTTTGTAAAAACTACAACTTCCAGCATGCAACATAGGACATACTGGGAGTTGTAGTTATACCAGGGTGGCACAGGTTGCAGAACTGCTGGTACTGAGTAGTTTTGAAAAACAGGCAATAGTAATGACACCAAATGCAAAGGATATGTTGTTATTATTATTATTATTAATAATATTTTATTACCAATTTTATTATTATTTTATTACCAATATTATTTATTTTTATTATTATTATTAGTAGTAGTAGTATTTTATTACCAATATTATTATTATTTTATTACCAAAATTATTATTATTTATTATTATTATTATTAAAACCAATTTAATTATTATTTATTATTATTATTATTAGTAGTAGTAGTCTTTTATTACCCATATTATTATTTTATTATAATAATAATAATTATTATTAGTAGTAGTATTTTATTACCAATATAATTTTATGATGATTATTTATATGTTGTTATTTTTTTCCTTTATTATTATTTATCATGATTAATATTTATTATTATTGTTATTATTACTAGTACTATTATTATTTAGTAGTATTATACAAAATATTTTTATTATTTTTTTTATTGTTATTACTATTCTTGACATTATCATTAGCATGAAATTAGTCATTATTATTATTAGCATGAATATAGTCATTATTATTATTATTATTATTATTATTTTGATTATTAGCATGAATATAGTCATTATTATTATTTTGATTATTAGCGTGAATATAGTCATTATTATTATTAGCATGAATATAGTCATTATTATTATTTTTATTATTATCACGAATATAGTCATTATTATTTTTATTATTATTAATAATATAGTCATTATTATTATTAGCATGAATATAGTTATTATTATTATTATTATTAGCATGAATATAGTCATTATTATTGTGATTAGCATGAATATAGTCAATATTATTATTCTTATTGTGATTAGCATGAATATAGTCATTATTATTATTCTTATTGTGATTAGCATGAATATAGTCATTATTATTATTTTGATGATTAGCATGAATATAGTCATTATTATTATTATTATTAGCATGAATATAGTCATTATTATTATTTTGATGATTAGCATGAATATAGTCATTATTATTATTATTAGCATGAATATAGTCATTATTATTATTATTATTATGAATATAGTCATTATTATTATTTTGATGATTATCATGAATATAGTCATTATTCTTACCACCTCCATCCTCACCATGACAAGTAACCTCATGTCATCCCCCCCCATTCTTATAGGTTTGGTTCAAGAACCGCAGAGCAAAGTGGAGGAGGCAGAAGAGATCTTCCTCAGAGGAGTCAGAGAATGGACAGAAATGGAATAAAGGTCCCAAATCCTCCACAGAGAAAACAGAGGAGCAGAGCAAAAGTGACCTGGACTCGGACTGCTGACCAGGGCTGAGGGGCTGATGGACCTGGTGGACAGGGGGACTTTGCACACAGGACGCTGCTGAGCTGCACACATGCTGGGACCTGTACATACCTGTATATACCATTACCTGTATATAATTTCCGTGTGTTGCAGACAATGTTGCACAGATATACACTGTACCAGAATGTGCTATTTATATCGTAAGTTAAAGGAATTTCTCGACAATAAACAGATGGTGGCTGCACCATGTTGTCTGTCCCCTCTGTGCTCAGTCATTTGTGCAGGATGAGGAAGGTGACGGGAGGTAAGTGCTGATGGCTTGTACTTGTAGTGCACCGTGTGGCTGCTGTCAAGGGGAGAGGACTGAAGTGTAAACTGTGGCTTCTCTGGTTATTGTGACTATTCCCACAGTCCTCCTCCTCCTGCTGGTGAATAGTCAGTGTCTGTGTTTTCAGTCACCCCCTTGTATGTTTTCTTGTTATACTGGATGAAGTGATACATTGTAGCAGGGGGAGAGCTGTCAATCATATGGGGTGTAACAAAAGGGAAGGATAGAGACTGTGCCAAAAGTGGGAGGACTGAGTCCAGTTATATTACATTCATTCTCATATCTATCTAATCTATCTATCTATCTATCTATCTATCTATCTATCTATCTCATATCTATCTATCTATCTATCTATCTCATATCTATCTTTCTCATATCTATCTATCTCATATCTATCTCATTTATCTATCTATCTATCTATCCATCTATCTATCTGATATCTATCTATCTATCTATCTATCTATCTATCCCATATATGTCTATCTTATCTATCTATCTATCTATCTATCTCATATCTATCTATCTATCTATCTATCTATCTCATATCTATCTATCTATCTATCTATCTATCTCATATCTATCTATCTATCCCATAGATATCTATCTCATTTATCTATCTATCTATCTATCTCATTATCTATCTATCTATCTATCTCATATCTATCTATCTATCTATCTATCTATCTCATATCTATCTATCTATCTATCTATCTATCTATCTATCTCACGTCTATCTGTCTATCTCATATCTATCTCATTTATCTATCTCTATCTATCCATCTATCTCATATCTATCTATCTATCTCACGTCAATCTGTCTATCTCATATCTATCTCATTTATCTATTTCTCTATCTATCCATCTATCTATCTCATATCTATCTATCCCATATATGTCTATCTTATCTATCTATCTGTCTATCTCATATCTATCTATCTATCTCATATCTATCTATCTATCTATCTATCTATCCCATATATATCTATCTCATTTATCTATCTATCTATCTCATATCTATCTATCTATCTATCTATCTCATTTCTATCTCATATTTATCTATCTCATATCTATCTATCTGTCTTTC